>NC_056728.1:69641333-69703833 GCF_019279795.1 Protopterus annectens
CTTATATCCACAAAGGAGGTAATTCCACTGAACTTGCCAACTTCAGGGCTATAGCGTTTCTGTTCCCACTATCCAGTTTACTTGAAAAATATGTACACTAACAGTTCCTGCACTACCTTATCTAAGAGCATTTGCTTACCCCTACACAACTTGGCTTTTACCGAGAACACAGTACCTTTACTTCCCTCATATCCTTCAACACTAACTCTCCAGCCAGAGACTATAATATACTGGTCTCATGTCTATTCCTCTGTCTAACGCAGTCAGTACAGTCTCCCACCCACTTTTACTGGCCAACCTCTCTGACCTGAATCTATCTACATCATCTGTTTCTTGGTTTGCAAGTTACCTTAATGACAGACTTCAGTTTGTCAAATGGATCTCTTCTCTCACCCCTGCACTTCCAGTCAAGCAGGGAGTAACTCAAGGATCTTTACTTGGTCCTTTACTCCAACATTTTTACCAGTAATCTGTATAGGTCTTGTCCTCACTCAACACTATTCCAGTATGCAGATGACTCTACAGTCATCAAAATTGCTGATACCCTCTCTGAACTCAACACTACTACCCCAAAATCCTTTGTATCTATTGAAAGTTGACTCTCTAATAACCAGTTAATCCTAAATTCTGAAAAGACTAAAATATTGCTCTTTCTGTCTAAAACGGTTAAAACTGTTAATCATCTTAAGTCTCCCATCTCAATTTCATCACTAAATAATACCCCTATTGCAGTTGAGTCTCACACCAAGCTGTTGGGAGTCATAATTGACCAGCTCAAATTTGACATGCACGTTCTAAACTGCATCAAGAAGACCCACCAGAAACGTGGACTCCTGTATAGAAATAAAAATTTTCTAACTAGCAAAGCCAAAAATCTCCCTATCTCATGCTTACCTTTTCCCAACCCTTTTCTATGGCTCACAAGTTTTCACTAACCTACAGATCTCTCTCTTAACTAAACTTGAAACTACCTACAGTAAAATTCCCACATTTGCTGTTAATCAAACCTACAATTCTCATCTCTCTCTTTCTGTCTCTCAAAAGTCTAAACTGGCCTGAATTTCCCCACCAACTTCTCTGTCAACTTCATATCATTCATTCCACCCTCTACCCCCACCCTCCTCCTGTCCAGATATCTCCTTGATTGTCTCCCTTTACACACCCCTTCTAGGTCTTTCCAAAGCAAAGACCAAAAACTACTTCAGATATACAAGCCTAAAAGCAGTATCGGGCAAACTCTTTACAGTTACTCTCCTGCCCTATCCTTTCCAGAAGTGTTAAGCATCCGCATCAATTTAAAATTGCTACCAAAAACTTCCTTATAAGCACCTGGACTTTCCACTGTAAGCACCCACCCTGAACTTTCCTTCTTCCCCTCACTTGCTCTGCCTAACTACCTCATCCCTTTTACCACTTTTGTGCTCTTGTATGCACCGGTATTCCTATCCCACCTCTATTGTTCCACTGTGAGACCCACAGGTAAACACCTCTATGTAATCTTCTTAACAGTCTACTCTTATTCTTATAAACAAAATAGTTCAGTACGTTACCCATGATTCAGCTGTTTTTTAGCTTGTGGCATGAGATATCCTAGATTTTACTGATATTAGAATGTATACAAGTTGCATGCTTTTTTTCTTTCACCATCGTATAACCTATACTCTCACTGAATCTCTTTTCTGCATTGTACTGTTTGTTTAGACTTTTTTTTGTTGTAGTTCTTCTTGCATACGAAAATCGGTGAATCACCAAACGTATATCTCATCAGTCCACCAAATGCAATATTACAGTTCCTCTTAATAAGCTGTTTAAGTTGAGAGGAACGTATGTGTAACAGCCAAAGCCTTTTTACCTGTTTGCATTCCACCTTTTTCTAACTGAGTATGCCTTAAAACATTGTGTCACCTTTCATCTTTAAAACTGGTTGTTGCTTATTCCCCCATTCCATGTAACTTTTTCATTAATAGTATTTAAAGATACAGTTGTGTAATCTCTCTAAAATTAAATCCTTTAAAAAAGCCATGTCAATTGCAATTTTTTTTGTCCCTGGATGTTAACCGTTATACCCTCACCATCTTAGGCTTTTTCTGGAATAAGGGGTGATAATTGATAAAGTGTAGATTACTGAAAGTCTGCTTTCTGTGTGTATGTGACTCAAGACTTAATGTTTTTCGAATTTCTAGTCACCATATTGTTCAGCTTATCTTCCATGCATTATATTACAAAGTAAACTGTAAAACCTCTATGGTACTATTAAAAAAGTTAACAAAATGTACTAAGTGATTACTATGTGCCAAGCACGTATGAAAAATATCAGCGGTAAGATGCACCCAAAATTATAAATACTGCTTGAAGTTGGAATTAAAATTCTGCTCCCAGTACCAAAGTGTAGCAGTTGCAAAAACTGGTACTTCCCATTGCCATATCAGCCATCTGTAATATTCACAGTCAAAGTAAAAATTGTTATGTAACTGTGTCCATTTATAATAATGTAATATCCGTTTGTATTTTCATGATTGGTCTGTAGGCCTTGTGTTTTGTAAAACTTGTTTTTCTGATTCATTATAAGCCCAGACTTTGCTCTAGGCTGCTTTCTGCACAGCTGTCATTAGCAGTACCCTTGTGTAGACACAAAGGGTATCAAGTTAAAATTTCCCTTACATTAACTCTCTCTGCAAGAGTTGCATGCAGAGTAGCATCACCTTCTTGGAGAGCTGCAGTTCACTTAAAGTATAGCACCCATTCTTCATCCATGTGCTGTCATTCCAATCTAGTTAAATGTCCCCACTTCTCTCCCTCGTGAAACCATAGGCACTTTTCCTGCTATCTCTTTGGCCAGCTTGGTGGACATTGGCATCCTGAGGCAATTTAACAATTGTCTTGTATACCAACTTAATCCTGAAACAAACACACTATGTGAGAGATGTAGTTACACTATGAAAATTGAGACATGACTGTCACATACTGACTTATATCAAGTGACAAAGAAGGTTGTCAGCACATGAACATTATTTCGGTTTTGACATATAAACTCACATATGAGGAGATAACTTACTAAAACCTCAGAGTCTTCTCATACACTGCCTCAGAAACCACATGCAAACAAAACCAAAGTCAACACCAACCACTACACATAAAACTACAAATCACAGTGTCTCCACAACTAAGCTCCTAAGGTGAAACACCACACATTCAAACATCTTGGTCAAAGGAGAGTCCATTGAGAGACACATGGACTGCCCCCTTACCAGGGTGAATAAAGAAAGGGTTCACCAGGTTATGCAGACACTCAGTCACTCCACCACTAGTACCAGTATGACTCCACCATAGTCCATATGGGTGTAAATGACCTCAGGCATACCTCCCTGGGCTATATTATTTAGTTTACATTTGTTAACCAGGGGTGTCTGAGCTGAAAAGGCCCCTTTTCAGCAGAGGCCTGGGGAGAAAAGCTCCACATAGAAAAATTACAGATACATTTAGACATGGTCAGTATACTCACAAATTACAAAAGACATGTTTTTATAGTGGTATGCAGCACATCAGCAGTTAGTGGAGAGAACAAACAAAAAAATATTAATTTAAAAATAAAGGTACTTAATAGATTTGTGGTGTAGAGTTGAAATTTGGAACATAGGTAGAATACATGCATAGTACACAGGTACAGTACATACATTGTAGATTAGCCAGTGTTTGTGAGAATAGTTTTAAGTCTTAATCAAGTACTCTAGGTTTAGTATGTGTACCATATCCGCTTTCACTAGCCTGGGGAGCAATCATGGCACTGCCAACTTTGCGTGAGATGTTGCCTGATGAGGTCTTTAAAGGAGGCTTTGGATGATGTGTTTTGAATGCTAGTGGGGACAGAGTTCCATTTTTTAGCCACTGAACTACTATGTAGTGCATCTCCAAAGCTGTTGTAGCTGTTGGTGACTTCTAGTAGTAGTTTGCTCGATGATCTAAGAGGCCTTTTGGCTGAGTGATGTACTAGCTTTTTGAGGGCCGTACACTTATTGGGGAGATAATCGATAGAATGACAGAGGCAGAGCTGATTGTAGGGTAGGAGGTAGGGCAGTTCAAGCCAGTGGAGCTGTCTCAAAGCAGTACAGTGATGAGTTCTATATGAGCAATTTGCAGCAAAGCGGGCAATTCTGTGTTATAGCAGGCTTCCATTTTGCTTAGTTCAGTTTTGTTGAGATTAGTCAGAATGGGAGATGCATAGAGTAGGGTGGATAGAAGGTGGGAGTGAGCAATGGCTGATCTTGTGTTGTTGGTAAGAAATGGTTTGATATGGTAGAGTGATCCCAGTTTGGCATGTACTTTTTAATAGTTAAGTTGAAGTTATATGAAGAGAAACATGAAGGAACTCTATGAATAAGTGTCACAGGCTGATATGAAACTCACATTGAGCAGCATTCTACCCTCACCAAGTATGATACCACAGTACAAACAGAAAATTATTGACTTCTAGAAATGGTTTAGCTGCTGGAGTCATTGCAAGAGGGTCCAGTATTTGTCAGCCTAGGGCACCATGATCGACCGACCACACTGCTTTGTAAGAGATGGTCTGCATCTGTCACTGCTATGCTTCCAAATACTGTCCAAGGCTTTAGCCTCTGCCATAGTGCTTTTTTAGGCAGTGCCAAACCAACAGACCTGCCAGTCTAACAAAGTCTTTTAATGCCACGCTGAGGGTACTGCAGCTCAGTGCTAGGAGTCTTAACAAGATACTGCACTCCTTGGAAGCAGCTCTTGCCCTGGAGAATGCTGATGTCTGTGCAGTTAGAGATGTGGTTCAAGGTTGCTGAAAGCACCCCAGCAGTGCAAGGCTGCAATGCCTATCATGCATTCAGACCACCCACTGAAAAGGAAAAAAACAAGAGGAGTAGGCATTTCAATTTGGGTCTATATTAAATAAGCGAACACGTAAAAAAACGAATGCTGATTTATCGACCCTCTTTAAGCGAAAGCTGAACATCCCGAACACTCAGAACAGCAATTTTTTTTACTAGAGAAAAAAAATCTCTGGGCCGTTTGCAGGACTTTGCCATTTCCTCCACTGTGGTGCAATCTCGGAGTTGGTATATTTAAGTAGGGGGGGTGTACGGTGCAACCCCCCCCACTTTATTTACTGTTTTGAAGTTTTTTTGTGGAACAGCGCCCCCCCCCCCCGGGAAAAAAACACTGTTCTGAGTGTTCAGGATTTTAAGCTTTCGGTTAAAGAGGGTCAATAAATCAGCGTTTGCTTTTTTAAGCATTCACTGATTTAACATAGACCCCTTCAGTTTATATAAAAAAAACAACCACACCTCTAGATTGGTCAAGCAGGATGATTCGCTTGAGCTGCTCTGTGTCCAGCTGACCACAGGCAAAATCCCCCACCATATCATTGTTAGCTATAGGTCCCCAACCTTGAAAACCATGCTATATACCTGCAGTTAATAGAATCATGTACCATTCAGCCCAACACACTATTCATGGGTGATTTTTAACTCCCTCTCCATCCCTCCATAAATGTACGTGGCCACTAACATGCAAGCTAAGATATTCCTTGACCTTTTCAATGTAAATGCTCTGGTACAGCAGGACTGCACTCTACTAGGGGTTCAAATGTCTTTGATACAGTACTCCCAAACATGAGGGAGCATTGCACTCTCTCCAGTGTTATGCCCTCATTGGTAAGATTGGATCATAAGTCTGTCTCTTTGAGACATATGTAATGGTAGAACACCCATCAAACTCTAAACCCTGAAGAATTTTTCCAAGACAAATTACCTTCTATTAAGTGATAGCATAGGTAATTTTAAAGCTCCCCTTAACCCCAAAAATAAGGTGGCTTATGCAAAAGTATACACATATGCCCTGGACAACCATTTAAACAGCTACATAGAAACAGCACTACCTGACTGCACTAAATCCAGTTCTAGCCAGAAAAAGAAGTTAGCATGGTGGACCCATGGCATAAATAGACTAAACAACAGAAGGAAGAAATTCCTGTTTAAAAGTAAGTGGGAGGGTACACCTCCAGAGAAAAAAATTCTTCAGTCTCAACAGGCAAATCAGGGAACTAATCAAGTTTTCAAAATCAAAAAACAAGACTAAACTAGCATCCCAAGCAAAGGATAACCACAAAGCATTTTTAGTTATGTCCAAAATCTTAAGGGAAACGTGCAGTGTGCTGATCTGACTGTAGATTGTACTATCAGCCAGAAGAGATAGCAAACCTGCAGGCTGCCAACGTCATTTCAGATTTCACCTCCACGCCACCTCCAATCACTCCCAACGAAATACCCCTTACCATTCCTTTGCCTGTTATCCCAAAAGAACAGGTCATCACTGCACTCTCTAAAGCTAGAAATGCTAGAAGCACAACATCAGTGGGCCCTGACGTAATTCCATGGTGCCTATTAAATAGCTTGAAGCATGACCAAGCAGACCCACTTGCATCTTTACTTAACCACTGTCTTCAGACAGGCTTTGTCCCAGTAGAGTGGAGGACAGCAACAGTTATCCCTCTGCAAAAGGGGGGAGGACCATCAACTAACCTAGGAAACAACTAATCCTATAAGTCTGACTAGCCTCATATGTAAGTTGTGGCAAGGATAATTATGGCCCTAATTAACAGCAACATAGGAAATCTCCAGACTCTATTCCCAACCCAGTTTGGCTTCATCAAGGGCAAGTACTGCCTACTAAATCTGGTGGATTTTTTTGAGAAGGTCTCCAAGGCTGTGAATGAGGGTAAGATGGTGCATACCGCCTACCCTGACCTGGTCAAGGCATTTGGTTACAGAGCCTTTATAAGCCTAGCCGTGTTAATCCCAAGTATCCCCAGTTATTCTTTTTGAGTAGTCCGCAGAACTAATTTATGAACGGAGCGGATCCCTGATCAACACCAGCTATCCCTGTCCATGAGGGACATGGGTGTCACCCCAGGGGTAAATTTGCGCTCTCCCATCCAATTATCTATGTTGCATTTGAATAGGGTCAGTGAGGAACTCTGTTTTACATGAATAGGAAGTCTATTCCAAAGAAGCAGATGTTTCTGGGAGACATATCTGCCTCTCCAGCATGTTCTGTTAATGTTGCAAGCTAGGTTGAGATCCCTAGAGTAAGTGACTGTTGTGCCATTTGACTTGTGGATGTGCAGCATTTCCATTAGGGCTGGGTTGGAAATTGCCCTATAAGCCAAGCATAATCGCATCTCAGCAGCCTGAGAGAAAAAGTGACAGGTCTTTCAGCCTGTCCACGTAGGCCATGGTTTGGAGTCCCTGTATTTCCGTAGTGTGAAACCTGTGAAGGCTCTCTACCTGCTATAGGTGTCTGGTAATGTACATGCAAAAGGGTGCATTATAATCTATTAGTGGTCAGATGAGGGCTGGGCATAAACCTCTACGTCACCAGACTGATAGTCAAATGGCTCATGGATAGGACACATGTTAGAGTGAGGGAAATCACATCCAGCAAGAGTCTGCTCACTAGTATAGTACCACATTGTGCTGGGCCTCCTGTTTTGGCTTAACTTCTCAGAGCCAAGGCAAATGTGGATGGCCATTGGCTGACCAAGTTTGTTGATTGCAATTTGGGGGCAATCATTAACTCCCCAATGTTGATATCCTACACAAAGGTTTGACACAGACTAATGATTGGTGTCAGAGCCATGGCCTAGCTGCTCATTCTGAAGAGGCATGTGGATAAAGTAGTCTGTCGGGTCAGCCATCACATTTCTGCTAAAGAATTTATACTCTCCCTTTTCCATCTCAGTCATCCTGTTTAGTATCTTCTGCTTTACTGAGTTCAGAGTCAGCAGATTTGGAGTAGCTTAACCTTGCCTCTTCCCACAAGGTCTGACAGCTAGGGGTAACTCCTGTTAAACTTTACAGTTACTAGCTTTGCACTAGAGAACACCTGCATCCCTACTAGAATTTTTTTTCCAGAACTGCATAAACGTCACTTTGTACTTGATTTTCTGAACCCAAATTCTTTATTTACCATGAAAAAATGAAGTCTTTGATGCCACAATTTCAGAAAATGTGTTGTCTGTGAAAATTGGTATTCCATCCACGTACATCTCTTTCCCAGCTGCCATAATTGCTGCAATGCCTGTTACTTTTTATACCATGAAACAGTTCAAGCATTTCCATAGCTTGCAATACTTATTTCTGAAAAACCTAGTAGCAAATCATAAGCTGTTTGAGTTTCCACGGACTTCTTAGTAAATTCAGTCTATAGGCTATCTTAGTTTTAAATCTACAGCTTCTAGAATGCCAGGCAGTTTCAACTTTGCCCCTTTATCTCTAGCCTGCAGTGAAATCAAGGCCATAGTTGTGCCAGCTGTTAGTGTTGTCGCTCACAGCAAGAGGTTCTTTCGTTCAGTTCATATCTAAACTGACCAAGTTTCTCAGATATTTGTTGCTAACAGTATACCCGAGTGATGAGTTTTTACGTAAAACTTGAATTGTGGGAAGAATGTGTGTGATAATGGTTCGCAACGTCATTTTTGAAGGAATCTTTGGTTATTTGGAAGTGATCCATTTGTTGTTCCTAGAATGACTGTTGATTAAATAAATTTACTGTACAAGTTTTCAAGTTTAACTATTTTCTGATACTTTTATTTGTCATTTAATTATTTACCTGATCTATAATAATGAGTGGTTTGTTCTTGTGCAGATATTACTAGGCTGCGGTTACATAGTGCACAGGATGCTGCTCGGCAGGTGGAGGCTGAGACTGCAGAGAGGCTACGCATACTAGAAGAAGAATACAGTGCTAAGTTATCACTTATGGAATCCGAGAAAGAGCGTATCATGGAACTGGAAGGGCAGATTGAGCAACTGAAGACAGAACATGCAGAAGAACTGTACAGGATAACAGGGCAACACCAAGAGCAGATGCTATGTGAGATTAATAAGGTAAGTGTTAATCCAGTGTTGGGACTATACAGAAAAAAAATATCCAATATTTTGATAACTGGACAAGTGAACTGGGTCCTCAGACTCTTTAGTCTCACCCTGATCACACAGATATTACAGGTGACTGTTTACAGATAGGGGTCATTGAGTAGTATAATAGCCCCCCAAGATTCACAGTAGCAAACTCCACCCACAATCTGTCTAACTACACCTACATAGGTTACAGTCATTGTCAGTGAAACATGCCTGCAATGCCTTGTCTGTCAGTGAAGTAATTAAGAAAAGCTAGAGTGACTCTAATACTACTACTACTAATAATTGAAACAGATGGAGCTGGGGTGTTACCAGTAAAAAATTTAATGGAAAGCACCTGCAACATTTGTACAGTACTTCACTTATCATGTCATCCACCTAAAAACTGAACTTTACATGTAGTTTGGCTACATTAGTCAGAATAATTGCAAATGTATTTTATAATGTTTATATGACACGTGACAGTGATGCAGTGTAACAAAGGACTGTATGGTATACACAGTCCGTCATTGACACCACGTCCTCATTGCTTTTCAATCAATGTGGGAGCACCCAGACTTGTGCAAACAATTTTGGAGGTTGTTACTGCACAACAACCCAGATAGGTGAAGCCATAGAATGCAAGTGTAGACTGCTGACTTAATATAATGGGTTAATGCATCTACTTTCTGTCAAGGGTGCAGGGATTGAAATCTTTAGTAGTTAGCGCAAAGGATTAAAGCTCTGACTTCTTAATAAGCTACTTCCTGTTTGAAGAGTACACGGTTTGAATCTTTCTACCTACTTGTACGATCTTTAGCAAGTTACTTTAGAGAGAATGTTTTGAGGCAGTTGGGAATTTGGTCTAGGCTCTAAAGTGGTCTTCTGGATAGCATGCTGATTAACTACCTATGAACCTAAGTGAAGCTTATAAAAAGTTTAATAGAAAATATTTGTCCAACAAAACAAATATATTTACCATTATAGGGTAAAGCCTTCAGCAAACGATACATTACCTACATAATGTGACATATTCAGTAGAGGAAATGTATATACAGTAAAGTAGTAGATGAAATCGGTAAATCAAGTTGTTGTTTGTCTTTTCGGCTTTTTCCCAGTAAGGGGTTGCCACAGTGGAACTCCGGTCCGCTAATGATTGGCAGTAGATTTTTTATAGTGCTGAGTTGCCAGCCCAACCTTCAGCGAAGGCACGCCCATTCACACATGTCTTTCGGAGGCCACACGTCCACCGGGAGGGCATGCAGACTCCACACAGAAGGCATTCCCCGGACAATAGGTGAGAATCGAACGGGCAAACCTCTTGCTGTGAGGCATCAAGTAAAGTGTGTTTATTGCAGTTATGTAAATGCTACAAAATTATTCACAGTTGAACTTAAAAATATTTTTGTAAGCCAAACTGTAAGTGAGTTGGAGAGCACAGCAGACCAATAGACCACGATTCCTTGTAAAGTAAAAAGGTTTTAATCCACAGTTCCAAAGACAAACACCATGTATAAAAGTGCTGCAGCTGATGAGCGCTTTCACTCACAAAATGAGTTTCTTCAGATCAATTTGCTGCTACCCATAGTGCCCCTATAAATACATCCATCAATAAAACAAACAAGTGGCAATTAACAGTTAAAGTTGTATATTACATACTAAAACCACTATGAATCCTAAAATATAGATTACTATATAAGATACATGTTAGGAAACTTATATAGCTTATACAAAATAAGTACATACTTAAAAGCATATAAAATGTTTATATAAAATATGAACAAATATATCAGTAAGCAATCATTAGAAAGTGTGTGACTGCTGTAAAAAATATCTGAATATATTGTTTAAAACTACCTATGTTTAATGTTGATGTTCCTTCTTTTCTTGAGAGCTGGTTTTATCGGCTCTCTCATTGAGTCCAGAACCCCTATCAGCCCTTAGTCTTGTTATCCATTTACTTTCCCTATCTTCCGTGTGGTTCCTAATGTCTCCACCTCTAATACAAGGTTCAATCATTTCTAGAACTCTAAAGAGGAATCTATGTGTATCACCTAATTCTACTACATGTTTAGCTAGTGCTTTCATTGTATTCCCTTTCCTCATATGGTATGTGTGTTCACGTATCCTGTCTTTAAGTTGTCGGTTCGTTTTACCGACATAGAACGCATTGCATACCTGGCAAACTGCCAGGTACACAATATTCATACTAGTGCATGTTGCGTCCACTTGGGTCTTAAACTGTATGTGTGAGTCAGGGTGTACAAATGTTGTAGCACTGTCAATGTATGCACATTGATTACAACGTTGACATGCCTTAGTGTAATATGATTCAAATCCCTTCTTATTCTTCTTCGAATAGCACAGCAACCTTTTCAAATTTAATTTATTCTTGTACAGAAATCTTGGCTCATCTCCTACCACCTGTCTAATCTCATCATCTGTGCATAATATGGACCAATGCTTATTGAATATATCTTTTAAATCCCTATTGTCATTAGTATATGATAACGAGATTTTGACATCATTACTTACATTTCGTCCATCATTCTCTAGTGTGGGTCTGGGTCCATAATAAGGTGCTGCTCTATTCAATCTGAGTTTGTGCATATCATTAAATTGTCTCTCTATTTCATAATTACTATAACCCCTATGCTCTAATCTCTTTCAACTCATGCATCCCTATTTCAAAGCCTGTCTCAGTTGCATTAAGCCTGGAAACACGCATGCCCTGTCCTCTTATTATATTGTTAAATATATGATTGGGGTGCATGCTAGTCCTCGCTAATATAGTATTGCGATGGCATGGCTTGCGATATACTCCTGTGTTCAACAACCCATTTTCCATTTTCTCAATATATAAGTCTAGGAAATCTAATCTAAGGGTTGAATAGCACATAGTAAATACTAAATAATTTGTCAAGTTATTTATCATGCCATGAAACTCATTAAGCGAATCAACATCTCCACTTGTTTGTTTTATTGATGGATGTATTTATAGGGGCACTATGGGTAGCAGCAAATTGATCTGAAGAAACTCATTTTGTGAGTGAAAGCGCTCATCAGCTGCAGCACTTTTATACATGGTGTTTGTCTTTGGAACTGTGGATTAAAACCTTTTTACTTTACAAGGAATCGTGGTCTATTGGTCTGCTGTGCTCTCCAACTCACTTACAGTTTGGCTTACATTTTATTTTAACTACAGTTTGAGAGCACTTTTTCTACTGAGGTACACGTTGTTATTCATTAAAAATATTTTTGGTAGATGGAAGTTATGCTTCTGCTGATTAGAGGTGCAAAGTTGCAAAGTATTTAACCATAGGCGATGGTTAACATATATATATACATTTGTATTCTTCTTGTAGATGTTTTTAAATGCTTTCTGAAGAGCAGTAAGTTTTTTTTTTTCTGAAGAGTTTGTGTATGCACATTTCAGCATGGCATTAGTCCTAGACACACACAACACATGGTCTGTTCATTGGCTCAAATAGGAGATCCAGATATTTTCTTGAGTTGACTGGATGCCTTTTATTGCTTTTGAGAGTGTAGATGATCTGTCACGCATCTCTAGATATATTAGGATCAGAAAAGGAGGAGGAGACTGGGCAGTGAAGCCACATGGAACATCTCTAGGTTCAGTGGTACTTTTCTGTTTGCAATGTAGCTATTTGCGCTCAGAGTTGCCACCCTCTGATTGGCAACTGTTGTGACACT
This sequence comes from Protopterus annectens, assembly GCF_019279795.1. Classification (NCBI taxonomy): domain Eukaryota; kingdom Metazoa; phylum Chordata; order Ceratodontiformes; family Protopteridae; genus Protopterus; species Protopterus annectens. The sequence continues at coordinate 69,653,972 of NC_056728.1, forward strand.
TGATTCATTGCTTTTCCGCTTTCTCCTAAAGTTTTTGTTGTGTACAATTCTCTTCCCACTTCATTTTTCTCCTGTTAGTAAAACATTTTCCTCTTTGATGTCTTTATTTACTGAGTGCAAGTTAGGTTTTCATTTTTAATTATTTCTAACTGATAGATGATAAATGCTTTGTGTGTCAATCTGTCAACTCAGGCATTGACTGTGTTTATGGATGCAAATGTCAGTTATCTTTGATTGGAAATGAACATCACCTTGAGTGTTTAGCTCTCATCTGTTTAACAGTTTTCCACCTTCACTTTGAATTTGTATGCTGCACAGTGGCTGTACAAAGGTCTTTCTGAAGGCTGAGCCTTGTTTGTTGGCCAGAACCTTTTTTTTTGAATGAAGATATGATAAATAGCTGTTAATCCTGGTCAAGCCAAAGTTGGCAGAGTCTCATCAGCGACTGTCTGAGCAGCGGATACTGCTGCCATTTAAAGCATGAATTTTAACCACCTTTGGGGATAGTCTAATACAGTACAGTTTGATGAATATTGAAAGTTCTTGTTTTGGCTAGTGTTAAACTGCTGTTGAAAACTGAACTGAATAATTAGTGCTTACTTCTTTCCTGTAGCACTTGTTTTAAAAACAATTGTGCACAATTTTATCATTGGTTGTGTTGTGGAGACTAGCATATTAGCTTAGTAGTTAAATATTTTCAGGCTTCTTTAAGAACTGCCCCATGTTATCCCCTTAGAATTTAATTCACACGGTCTCCCTCTGCATTATCACAGTAAGTTGTTGCTTAAACATGTTTTCAGGACTACGAAATTACAAACTGGGCCAGTAATGAAGTGTGTCAGTTTGTTTAGTAGTGAACACAGAACGGGGGATGGTGTGTCCTGATTCTTGTTGTATGAACATAAGAGCAACAGCTCTTCCTAAGGTTATTTTCTGGTGGATTGCTCCCAAAGTTTCTGTACTTGCTGAATTACTGCATGAAAAGTCCCATGACTTTTGATCACAACAAATAATCTATATTTGCTACCCAAAGACGTGCTAGTTTAAAAGTGAGTTTTGAAACTGATTTTTTTTAAACATTTTATTGAAACTCTCAACAAAATTTAACATAATGAATATGGTGTTGTGCAGTACTTTCAAAAATGAAAAGTTTCTACAATTAAAAATCTGTCCTTTTGTTGGCTATTTAAATAGCCATATGTGAAGCATGATTAAAGTTCTTTATTATTTCCTTTTTTTCCTTGTAGAATCTTTGCTTGTCTTAGTAATGGCAGGACAGAAAGACTGCTTTTGTGTAAAGAAAGGCTAGAGGCTGTAGCTTAGGCACGCTTGGTTTTGAAGAATGGTCAATGTCTAGGCTTAGTTGTTACTGAGGTACCTGTCAGTAGGTCTTTGAAAATCAGTGGCAGGTTTATATGTACTACATTCAAATGTTTCTAAACTGGATACGTAGGTAACAGAATCATCAGTATCATTGTTGCATGAATTCAGATGGTTGATGGGTTCCCTTGAGTTATTTGTGGTATGGTCCCCGTTATTCTCAGTAGGAGTAATATGTAAATGTTAAGTTGTCAATATCGCCTTAATTCTTGCTGGATTGGTTCAGAGCCGACCTTCGGCTCCGACTCGGCCTGTACTAAAGCTCAAGAGCTATTTATACCGGCTCGAGGCTACCCTATATCCTACAATGCTAGGCGCTAACTACCCAGATCTTGTTAGCCGCTTACAGCTGCGAGGTGCATTTATTACCGGCTCTTCAGGTTAGAAGTTATAATTCAAAAATTTTCTATCTTTTATTCCCAAAAGGACCCCTTCCAGACGTTCCACCCAGTCTAAGGGAACAAGCAGTACTAGAAATATCAAAACTGCTAACAAAAAGAGCCATCCAGCCAGTCCCAGCAGACCAACAAGGATCCAGAATCTACTCCAAGTTCTTTTTGGTACCAAAAAAGACAGGGGACTGGAGACCCATATTGGATCTCAGCAGACTAAACAGGTCTGTAAGATAAACGAAGTTCCGGATGGTCACGCTACAGTCCATTCTACCCTTTCTGGGTCAGGACGATTGGATATGCTCAGTAGACCTTCAGGATGCGTACTACCACATCAAGATGCACAGGCGCTCCAGGAGGTTTCTCCGCTTCCGGCTGGGAACCAGTCATTATCAGTTCAGAGCCCTGCCCTTTGGTCTTACTACAGCCCCCCTGAGTGTTCACCAAATGCATGGTTGCGGTTACGGCTCATCTGAGGCGTCAAGGATTCCAGGTGTTTCCATATCTAGACGACTGGTTCCTCACTGCCACCACCAGGCATCAACTTCTCCTCTCCAGAGATTACACCATTCATCCTTGCAAAGGGCTAGGTATCTCCATAAATTTCGAAAAGTCTGCCTTGTCAGTCTATTACCTTCATAGGCGCCACCTTGGACACAGTCCGGCTTTCCGCAAAACTAACCGAACAAAGAGTTCTAGATATTCGCAGGCATGTTCACATCCTTCTTCAGAACAACAAAATCCAAGCCAGGTTTGTCCTGAAGGTATTAAGTCTCATGGCGGCAGCCATTACTCTACTTCCCCTAGCTTGCTTTCATATGCGGATCCTTCAATGGATGCTTTTTTCCCCAGTGGTCCTTTCAACAACTTCCAATGTCACACAACATTTTAAATAACCCTGTCTTGCAAGAAACACCTTTCTTGGTGGATGGTCTCCCCTCAAGTCCTTCAGGTCAGACCATTTGTTCCTTCTCCCCCGGGCGCCACGGTGACAACGGATGCCTCCCTGATCGGGGGGGGGCATTTTCAGGGCAGGACGGTCCAGGGCACATGGCAACCTTTAGAGTGCCACCTGCACATAAATGTCTTGGAGATGAGAGCAGTACTTTTAGTGTTGCAAGCCCTTCAGGACTCTCTTCCCATCGGGACTATTGCAGTTCAGACGGACAATATGTCCGTAGTGTGGTACATCAACAAGCAGGGCGGAACCAAGTCCTATCCCTTGTGTCGAGAGGCTCTCAGACTTTGGCAGTGGGCGATCTCCTCTCAGCGGTTTCTGATAGCAATGCACATCCCCGGGAAGTCCAACATCATTGTGGACAGGTTGAGCAGAGCCATTCTCATGCCACACGAGTGGTCTCTCAAACAAACAGTAGTGGAAGAAATTTTTCAGAGATGGGTCGACCTTGCTGCAACCTTTTTGCAACACCTCAAAACAGCAAGTGCCACGACTTCTTCACTCTCTTCCCTCTTCCCAGCCACCCCCGCCAGAGATGCTCTAGTCCACGATTGGCCCCGGGGACTTCTGTATGCCTTTCCCCCTTTTCCATTAATCACTCAATTAATTCGGAAAGCTACCGCCGTGAGAGCCACCATGATCCTCATTGCTCCTTACTGGCCTCGTCAGATATGGTTTCCGTTCCTGCATCGTTACCTCTTGGGGCAGCCCTGGCATCTGGACCCAGTGCCAGATCTCTTGATCCGTCAGTCGGGACAGCTGCACCGCTCCCTCCAATCTCTCAACCTCACAGCTTGGTTGCTCCAATTCCAACCCTAGCCAGGCTTCCCCTTATTTCCCATTCTGTGCGTGACATACTTATAGCGTCCCTAAAGTCATCCACCAGGAGGATTTACGCCAGCAAGTGGAAGCATTTTTCCTTCTGGGCAGGAGCTAGAAATATAGATCCTTTTACTGCCCCTATCCAATCAGTCCTAGACTTCCTAGCCGAATTGTTTCACTCAGGGTCTTCTTCCTCCACCATCAGAGTACAGTTAGCAGCTATTTCAAACTTTCATGCAGGCTTTTCGGACTCCAGTATCATGTCCCATAAGCTTTGTAAAACCTTTCTCAAAGGTATCTTTTTGCTTACGCCCCCATTCAGGGACCCCCCCACCACAGTGGGACTTAAATTTGGTTCTAACCTTGATTTTTCCCCCCTTTGAACCTGCGGCTTCCTGCTCCCTGAAATTGCTATCTTGGAAAACTCGCTTTCTGGTCGCCATAACATCTGCGAGAAGAGTATCAGAACTTCAGGCCCTTTGCATTCGTCCACCTTATCTAGTTTTCCATAAAGACAGTGTGTCCCTCAGGACTAATCCGTCCTTTTTATCCAAGGTTTCTTCTGAAGCGAACCTAAACCAGACTATCGATCTTCCAGTTTTCTTCCCCAACTACTCCAACAGACCGGAACAAAAACTGGATTTTCTGGACGTTCATCGTCAACTCCATTACTATTTGGATAGAACCAAGCAAGCTAGGAAATCTGAGCAGCTCTTCCTTTCTTATGCAGCAGGCAAGACAGGCCTTCCAGTTTCCAAAGTAACCCTTTCTAGATGGCTGGCATCTGTGATCACTTTCATCTATCAGCTCAGACGCCAAAAGCTACCATGAAGGCCCAGGGCTCACTCAACCAGAACATTAGCCACCTCAACAGCTTTTCAGGCTAGATCACCAATAGATTCCATTTGTGCGGCAGCCACTTGGACCTCTCCTCATACCTTTATCTCTCATTACAAATTAGACATGGCCTCCAGAAGCCGGGCTAATTTTGGTTCCACCGTTCTCAAGAGTCTGTTCTGATGAGCCACCCAGGGTGAAGGTGCTAGGGACGCGGTCCCATCCAGCAAGAATGAAGGCGAGATTGACAACTTAACATTGAGAAGTTATGTACCTACCATAACGTTCCATGTTAGTTGTCTTCTTCTCGCCTTCTTTCTTGCATCCCACCCCCATCCCCCTAGCCTGGACAGACCTATGGATCCTTGGGGATCATCTTCTTGCCTCAGTTTGACCCCTAGGCTATCCCTTCTGGTAGCTATAGGTCTAGGTGACTTTCGAGTGAGGTTTCCTCTCCTCCTTTTTTTGGAGAGCAAAACTGCTGTGGTTTTCAGCTATCAAACGAGATCTGGGTAGTTAGCGCCTAGCATTGTGGGATATAGGGTAGCCTCGAGCCAGTATACATAACTCTCGCGCTTTAGTATAGGCCGAGTCGGCTCCAAACCCATCCAGCAAGAAAGAAGGCGAGAAGACAACTAACATGGAACGTTATGGTAGGTACATAACTTCTCATTATCGACTATGGGTAGGGAAGGCAAATCTAACACTGAAGTGGATAGTTTAATTAGTACAAAAAGGGAAAAATTGACTTGGCTTAAAATGCCATGCAAGGGCAACTAGCTTAATACTTGCCTGTGATGTGTTTCTCCAGGTAATGCACCCAGTCAACTGGCCTGATTTTATCAGTAGTTGTTAGTAAATGGATGCAGTCTTGAATTGGCCATTTTATTAGAAGGATCCTCCTCATGGTTTGAGTGTTTATGCAGGAGAGGTTTTATATTTCCATTTCATTCATTGGACCAGGTGTCTCCGTAGAAAAAGTGCTGGTCATCATTTTATGGCAATGTATTACTAAGTGCCATAGGTACTTAATCTTTTGCAGTCTGCTTTTTACTAAAAATTACAAAACAAATTTAGCCTTCAAGATTGCTTTGCCAGGATTTTTAAAAGATAAACTAGGAAAGTTGATTTTTTTTCTTTTGCAGACTGTGATTAATTTGACTGTCTATTCTAACATTTAAAAAAGACCTCAAAAGTGACTTGCATTCCATTGGCTTGCTCCCAGTGTTTAATGTCACACAGCTCTCCTTCCGTGTACTGATTTCAATGCAGTCCATCACACACATTCTTGGCTAACCTGTAATATTAAGAAAACAAATGCACCGAAACCTCAGCACAAAGGCCAGTAGTAGGGCTAATAACCAATGTTTCCAATCACCACAGGAACGACTTTCCCATACAAAATCCAGTTTATTGAAGAACAATCCAACGCACACCAAAAACAATACGTAGAGAAAATAAACTTCCACGTTTCGTCCAAAACTTCATCAGATAAACATGCGCATCTAAATGTCAATTAAATACCCTAATTAAGATTCAAAACAACCAATAAAATTGAATGGTAATGAATAATTCATTGCAATCTCACACAAAAGAATACCTTCAGCTAAAATATCACAAATTAAACATTTAAAATGTATAGAAGAGTTATGTTGATACATAAAATACAATTTTAATTAAAAATCCATACAGTTAAAATTACATAATAAATATATCAAATAAATACATGTAAAAAATATATATTCATAAATAAAATCAAGTCCATATTGTGTTACTATACTACACTCTAGTGGTGCAAACTGGTATTTCAAATAAATCTACTAACATTTTGTGTAAACCTTTTTTATATAAATAATATACGTGCCTTGAATTACACAAACTAGGACCAGTTAGAGTTTTGCTGATCTCAATTTTAGGACAGGTGCCAAAGTAATCATGTCATTTATACCTGGGAACTTATTTGATTCTAAAACTATCTGCCAGTACAGCTCCCTGTATGCAACAAGAGTTTCCCAACAGCCCCCCCTAAGGTCAAAAGGGACCACTTCCAACACAAAAAAATCAAAGTGTGCCCCTTCACAAACCAAAGTGTGTTTATACAAAGAATTTGTTTCACACCTGGTTCTAATGTCATACAGGTGCTCATAAATTCTTTGTTTTATTTTTCTTTCGCTTTTTCCTATGTAAAATGCTTCACATTTTCCACATAAAGCAATATATATAATACCCTTGGTATTACAATTGACAAAAGACCCTAGTGTTAAGGTCCTCTTACGGGCTGCTAAAAAATTGGTGCTACCAGTCTTAAGGTTTTCACAATAAGAACAAGCCCCACATTTAAAAACTCCAATTTTTTTCTTTTTGTTGTTGTCACACCGCTTGGCATTACTACCCCTTTCTAAAAATCCATTTATATTACAACCCCTTTTGTAAATGTATTTTGTTTCATTGTCAAAAATGTATCCCAGATCAGATACTTTGGCAAAATTTTTCCACTCCCTATCTATAATCTTTCTAACCCTACCAGATTGTCCATCATAAGTAATGGTAAGGCCCGAGGAGTATCCATCATTAGGGGTGTTTTTAGGTGTCCTTGTAGTGTCGTCATCGTCTTCTTTACCCAGAATGGGTGCAAATCTACCCTTTTTTCCTTCACTTACTTCCTGAAATATCTGTCCAATCATTTCAGCTGGATACCCCCTGTCCAAAAACATACACTTCAAATAATCACATTCCTTGGTAAAAATTAAGTCATCCGACGTCATTCTACATATTCTAACCATCTGTCCTTTTAAAACACTTCTCTTCTGATAAAATGGGTGAGAACTCGTAAAATGTAAATATGTGTTAGAAAAGGTTTTCTTCCTGTACACCCTAGACACAAACTGGTAATCCGATTTTACCAAATTCACATCTAAGTAGTTCACTTGCGTGGTATTGAAATGCTTTGTAAACTTAAGGAAATTAGTAGTTCCATTTATGTACTCAACAAAAAACTCAAACTCATCAACGGTACCCTTCCATAAAAAACATAAATCGTCCAGAAACCTACAGTACAATGTCCATTTATTTTTGAACTTGGGAATCAGGACATATTTATTCTCCCAGTAGGCCATAATGATATTGGCGTACGTTGGTGCACAATGTGCTCCCATCGCCACTCCCTTGGTTTGCTTGTAATATTCTCCCTCAAAAAATAGAAAATTATTTTTTAGAACAATTTCCATCAAAATTAAAATGGTTCTGAATTCATTGTGAGATATTCTTTTGAGGGGCAGTAACATTTCTTCAAACCAAGCTAAACCTATATCATGTGGAATGCTGGTAAATAAGTCTACAACGTCTAGGGTGCCGAAACCATTGGTCTCTCCATGTAAGAAAGGTTTTATTTTCCTTAAAAAGTGCCAGGAATCCTTTAAAATGTTTTCATTTTCATTTACCAAATGCTTAATCTTGAAGTCTATGTACTTAGCTAGGGGTGCTGTGACTGATCCCTCAGAGGAAACAGTAGGTCTAAGAGGGGGATCCACTAAGTTCTTATGCACTTTAGGGATTCCAAAGATTGATGGAATCCTGGGTTTTTCCACATGTAAAAATTTATAAGTTTTCAAATCAATCAACCCTTCCAACAACAATTCATTAAGTAAAACGTATATTCTTTTGTAAGCAACATTAATCTCATTGATAGAGGTAACACTATGTTTTTCCACATCATTCAACAAATTTAACATCTTTCCCTCATACATATTGCGATCCATAAAAACAACTTCCCCCACCTTTATCGGGTTTCATAACCCGAACTTCTCTGTCATTACTCAGTCACCAAAATGTCCTCCTCACTAGTGGTAAGATTAGGACGAACAAAATCTTTCCTCAAGGAGCTCCTTAATTCTCTTTCTAATGATAACTCAAAATTCTTCAATTGGGGGTGCAGTGGGGGGGGGGGTTAAAAGTGCTCTTACAGGTCAAATCATTAGCACCTGGAGTTGTTTGTTTCCCTTTGAAAAATATTTCCAAGTTTTTCTTTCTAATGAACAACTTGATGTCAACAAGCAACTTAAAAATATTAGTCCTGCGTTGTGATATAAAACCAAAGCCTTTAGAAAATAGCTCAAAATGAACCCTAGTAAGTGCAATGTGAGAATAGTTAAATATGTTGAAATTATTGTAAGTAGATTTGTTACCATCACATACAATTTCCTCTAATGGTCCGCTTATTTGTCTCTCCAAGTGGAATGTCCCCCCCTCCCCTTGTAGTTTTTTGAGTTGTAACTAACTGGGTCCTTATACATGAGTCTTTCAGACCTACGTATTGGGGGAAACTCTTCGTTATCCACTTCATTGTCATTGTGTAAACCAGAGTCCTGTACCAAGAACTCGTCGTTAACTCTATAGGGGTTATTTGTTAATTGCCTGCCCCAAGATCTAGGTTTTGGATAATGAGTGTGAGTTTTGTACTCATGCAAGTCCCTGTCAATCTTAGAGAACTTTCTATTCTGTACATCTACACAGTGCTTTTCAACATCTTTCAACAAATTTCTGTACTGGCCTCTTTGTTCCTCCATTGAGAACAGAAGGTCATTAACCACAGCCTTGTTAATGTCTTCAATTATTCTAAACAATTTCTCCATTTCATGTTCATTGTTTGTGATAATAGCACGCATAATAGCAAAACCACAGTCATCAAAAATTTGAATCAAATTTTTATAAAAATCTGTCCCGTCATACACATTATTAGGGTATTTACTTATTCTTAACCCCTTAGGTACAATTTTTAAATGAAGACAGTGTTTGAGATAGGCATTGTCCATCTCAAGCATTTTGTATTTGTTTAAATAAAAGTGTAAATCATCTAGCATTTGTTTGTATGAGCCATTAGCTTTTTTAGATTTTTTTATCATTGGTGAAGTCAAATTTAACATTCACCACGTCCTTAAATAACTTTTCAGTACCTTGTTGTAATCCAGAAACCTGAATTGAGTCATTACTTCCAGTGTTTGCACGATGCTGCCGACCAGTTCGTCTGTCTTGAGATTCATCAAAAGTAAAACGCGGTAGTTCTTGTAAAATGTCAATGTTCGAATCACCACTCACGTTAGCAGAGTTAATAGCCCCATCCTGTTGCCTTGGCGTCCCTTCATTCGAAGCTGACCGCCCACACTCATTGTAGGCGATAACTTGATGCAACCATATTCTCTTAACAGTTAGATGGGATAATTACCGTATTTCTTTGTAAATAAGACCTAACCAGAGAATAAGGCCTAGCATGGCTTTCCAGGGTGGTCATGATATAAGCCCTACCCCAAAAATAAGCCCCAGTTAAGATTGTCAACAACACACGACGGACGTGTTGAATTATAAAATAATATTATTGACACCCGTTGACTGAGGTTATCGTACTTTGCTCGCCATTTTTGGGCCATTCGGACACCCAACTTCTCTTTGCAGAAAGTCGTAAGATTCATTCCCTGGGAGTCCTCCACGATTTTTACTGTAACCCTAATCACTCACACTTGACGGTTGAGATCCTTGGATCATAAACACCGGCAGGTGTACTTTGATCGGTCAAAGTACAGACAATGGGTGTAAAGGGCCCGCATTTGATAATGAATGGTTGTGGTTGTATCTTCTGTTTTTAACCGGCGCCAGATTGTGTTGCCACTCCAGTCTCGTAAGTCTTCAATTAACCCCCCTCCCCCAACCAAGATGAGTGCAAAAAGAAAAAGCTATTCCGTCGAGTACAAGTAAAGAATCATGGAGGACTCCCGGGGAAAGAATCTGATGGCTTTCTGCAAAGAGAAGAAGTTAGATCTCCGAATGGTCCGAAAATGGCGTGCAACATATGATAACCTCAGTCAACAGGCCGACAAGGGAAATGCTAAGAAGTGCCAGTTTGGATCAGGTCGGCAACCATTATTTCCTGAGCTGGAAGACATCATCTGTGAATGGATTGCTAACAGTTGAATAAAGGCTTTGGTTGTGCGCTGGGCTGATATTCAAGCATTTGCCCTTGCAGTGGCACCACAATTAGAAATATCCCCAGAAGAATTCAAAGCATCACAACATTGGCTGGATGGCTTCCTTCATAGATATGAACTGTCTCTAAGAAGATCAACAGCACTGTTCAAGCCGGAAGATACTGAAGTTATTAAATGTGCACTTGCGTTCAAGTCCTTTGTTGATGGCATCAACTTTTCAAAATACCAACTCTCCAACATGATTGCTATGGATGAAACTGCAGTGTTTATGGGCCAAGGATTTCAAACAGCAATTGATCAGAGGGGTGCCTCGTCAATCTGCATTCCCTCCACTGGTTATGAGAGTGCATATGTTGCCTATATTTTGGCAATTTGTCTAGATGGAAAGAAAACCCCACCTCTAATCATTAGTAAGGGCAAGAAAGGTAAGATTGAACGTTTTTCAGGCGTTTACATTCTTGAAAACAAAAAAACCTGGTGCACACAAGCAGTTGTAAGGAAGTGGGTCGATGTAATGCTGCTACTTGTTTTGCGAGGTGGCGAAAGAGTTCTGCTAGTCTAGGAGTCAGCCAGCGCTCACCGTGCTAAAGAAATTCCTTGCACAGAGAAGAATAGATCAAATAATGATTCCCGCAGTGATGACTGCCTATCTCCAGACTCTTGAAATTTCAATAAACAAGCCATTCAAGGACCATTTGCACATGGAACTCAATGACTACATTGAAAAATAGAATGGAGAGAAATCATGGAAACTTTGTGAAGCATAGCCTGCAAGAAGTCGTGACTTGGGTGAAAAATTCATGGGATAAAATCACTGACAGCTGTGTTGCCAATGCCCTACGAGCAGGCTACTTGGACAAGCAGTGTTCATTTAAGGAGAGCTGTATTGCTAGGCATGACAGATTGGGGCCAGTGATTCTACAGGAAATGGAGTCGCAAGAAATTCAGGCCGATATTCGGGGGTTGGAGACTTATGGCAATGTTCCAGAAGAAGATGACATGACTGTTTGAATAACTGAAAGCCAAGGTGTAGATGTTCTGAAGTTGAAATGTTTGTTCCACTGTTTATGTGGAATTCTCACACAACTGTTAACACGTTACTTAGAACTGTTGTCTAATAACAGAAAAGTACGAAATAAATGTCAGTTTGTGTACATGTATTAATGCCCTTCTTACATGACTGCTGTTTTTGGGCAGCATAAGTTGCTTTGTGGATGTTTACTTGGTGAATATTTCAAATTCTGCTACTTCTAATTCTGCTACTTCTTAGTTAACATTGACTTTTCAAGCACAATGCACTTCATATAAAAGAATAACACTTATTTCAGTTGCCTCGCTGGCATTTTGGGTTATCTGCCAAGCTAACCCAGCACTGACCAGCTTTCAAAGCTCAGACTCCCCTCTCTCTCCCTGTGACACCTGATTTGCTGAGCATATCCTGAGAGTGAAGCCTTCAGCTGTCACAGGACATGAGTGTTCTCTTTCTGCTAACCAAATATGAAAGTCCTGTGACTCTTCACAGGATCCAATGCTGATTTTTTTTCAGTTTACTGCTCAGATAAGTCCCATTTGGGGACCCCTTTCCTCTCATTATATTATTAAAATTATTTTCTTTCTATTTTTATGATGGATTAAAAATATTTATCGTAATATTTTATTTCTGCCAGTGTTTATTGTAATTCATGTGGAAGTTTCTGTTTGATGCAATGTTTGACTTCCGTCTTTGACAAATGTTTATTTTTATGGCCTCTGAGGAAGATTTTAGTATTTCTCTCAAATGTGCAGCTTTTATAAGTGCTGTTAGACACGAGAGGCCTGTCTTTACTGTTCTGTTTTATTTTTATCTTAACTCATATTTTCCAGCACTTGTACATTTTCATTGTTTAGCATATGTATGACATTGCTTTGTGTGTTTTTAAATATTGGATCACAATTTTACCATGATATCTGAATGTACTATAGAGATTTTACTTTCTCTGACGAGAAAATGTAGTTTAAATAGTTATTAAATGTTGTTTGTGGCAGTTTAACGTGATAGTATGTGGAGGTAATTTTTAACACTGGTTTAGTGCAGTTGTTGCATTGGAGTTTGGACTTCGTGTACTGGAAATTCTTTAACTTCTGTCAGTTGTAAATGAATTCTGAACACATACCTAGGGTACATAACAAAAGGAAAAAGTCATGACCAAAATCAGGAGCTACTCATTAAGACGAGAGATCACTGATTTAAATTAAAGAAGAAATGAAGAGGACTAATTAAGTCCAACAAGGCCAACTACGAGGTCGGATTTGCTTCTCAGGTTAAGGGCAGCCACAAGACTTTCTACAGCTGTGGCTGAAAACCTTAAAGGTAACGCACACTGTGCTGAATTGGTGGTAAATGGCACCACCTTCACTGAGCAGGGAGATATGGTGAATGTGCTGGCTAATAAATTCAGCTGTAACTTCAACCCCCATGCTACCCCCTTGTGGAATCCATTCTATAGCATATCTCCTAACTCCCAACTATCAGCATGGTGCAGGTCCTGACAAGGCTCGCCAAGACCAAAGACACTGCATCAGTGGGCCAACACATAATTCCAGATTGTTTCCTAAATCGTTTAAAACATGATCTTTCAACTGCTGCCTCGATACAAATGACATGCCAAGTGAATAGAGGACTGTATTGGTCATCCCTCTTCACAAGGGTAGTTTATTAACTGATCCCAGAAACTTCACACACCAGTCTGACAAGTCTAATATGCAAAGCCATGAAAGGAATTATCATGGAAATAATCAACAAGGGCATTGGCAACCTACAGACACAGGAATCATCCCAGTTTGTCTTTGTCAATGGAAGGTCTTGTCTACTTAACTTGGTAGACTAAACATAAATCCCTACATAACTCAGTAGTTTGCCAGCTGACTCACAGATGAGACCCAAGAAGTCAGGATTCGGGAGACTACCTCACCAAGAGACTGATCACCAGTGAAGTATCTCAGAGCTCTGTGCTCGGCCTGCTGCTGTTTGGCATCTACTACATGGAAGTCAAAGCTTAAGTCATGGGCCTTACCTTCACCAAGTTCACAGATGACCATAAATTAGGAGTTTTCATAGATTCCTTTCACGACATTGATATCTTGCAAGAGGGTCTAACACAGACAAATTACTGGTGACAAAGCCGCAGATTAAAACACCATGCCAAGAAGTGCGTTATAGTTTCCTTTGGGAAAAATCCCCCCATGCTAATTACAACATTGACAAAACACTCCTAAGAATTGATGTGGTAGTTAAGGATCTGGGGGCATATGTAGACAGTAACAACCAGAAAGGACTTACACTGAGGCTAACCAAGTTTTCCATGGCATATGTAGACAGTAATCTGGCCTTTGGCCAGCACATAGCCACGATAGTAAAAAAGTAATTCTGGGTTGCCCAACTTGTAATTAAGGGTACGGTATCGAGTTCTGGGGAAGTGATAGTACCACTTTACTCGGCCCTTACACTGTCCCCTTAGGCATGTACCCTGCCAGGCATTTGTAACAGCTGGAATGCCCACAGCAATTCCTCACCAGGAGAATCCAGGTTATTAACGTACTGTTCTGCATAGATTGCCTTAAGGTCTTTTCTTTATGCTCAGTCTTCTACAGGTTACTGAAAGGCGATCTGTGCCTGCCATATATAGGTTCATAGGTAGGTACTAGGCTATCTGCCCGAGGGCATTTATAAGCCTAGCCAGAGTGTGTCGGCTTTTGCAGCCCCATTGATTGGTTAAGTGGTCCTCTGTCAAGCAGAGCCAATGAAGTGATCCCAGAGGTGTATTTTCTGTTACCCATCCACTCATCAAGGTTTCTCTTGGAAGAGTGTTAGTGAGGGGCTCTGCCTGATGTAATTTGGAATTTTGTTCCAAAACATGGGCAGTCTCTGTGACCGGAATCTATCCCTCCAGCATGTTCTATTTATTGTTGTGGCGAGGTTTAGCTCACTAGAGCATGTGGCTCGCAGTGACTTGGATTTCTTTAGGTGGAGCATGTCCATCAATTCTGAGTTGGACATGGCTTTGTAAGTCAGGCAGAGGTCACCTCTGAGTAAGCGATATGCCACTGAGTACAGCCAGAGTTTTTTCAGTCGGGCTGCATAGGGCATATGTTTGAGACCAGTAATCCTCTTGGTGAGGTACTTTTGTGGTCTTTCCAGCTGTTGGAAGTGTCTTGTGAGATGCATCCCAAATGGGGCATTGTATTCTATGATGGGTCTAATGAGTGACGAGTAGAGGGGCACTATAACCTCTCTATTTCTAGATGCAAACACTTTAGTAATTAGATGGGCCACATAGAAGGATTTCCTAACTGCTTTGGCAATATGATTGTCAAAGGAGAGATTACTGTCTACCTGGGTCCCCAGATCTCTTATTACCTATTCTGTATTAAGGGAGCTGCCACCTATGTGGTAATTCGTGAGGGTTTTGTTTTTCCCAAACTGGATGACTATGCATTTTATGGCATTTAGCTTGAGGCCATGACTTTGACACCAGGTGTCCGTCTCAGTAAGGCCCTTTTGAAGGATGTCAGTGTCAGCCTGAGAGTCAATTATGGCTCCCAGTTTGCAGTCATCGGCGAACTTGGTTAGCCATAGTCCTCGTGTGTTTGTCTGTACTAATGAGAAGTATATGCCGAACAGTAGGGGTCCCAGGACCGAGCCTTGCTGGACACCACTTGTGACTGGTTTAGAGTCGGACCTGGAGCCCGCTATTCTTACCGTGTGAGTTCTGTCAGTAAGCCAGTTGGCAACCCATCTCATGACGTAGGGGTTTATGTTCAGGCTGGTGAGTTTTTCTGTAATACCCGAATGGGGAATAATGTTGAAAGCCTTGGCGAGGTCAAGATAGGCTGTGTGAACCACCTTTCCCTCGTCTATGGACTTGGTGACTGTCTGAAAGAAGTCAACCAGGTTTAGTGGCATAATCTGCCCTTAAAGCCGAAATGGGTCAGGTGAAGTGTTTGGAGGTTCCCAATGTCTTTGTTAATGAGTTCCATGATGATGCGCTCCATAGCCTTGCAGGCCAGGCTAGTCAGGCTTATGGGGCAATAGTTACCAGGGTCAGTTGCAGCCCCTCATTTGTGAAGAGGAATAACCGTTGCTGTGCGCCATTCTGTGGGCACGTAGCCTGTGGAGAGGCTGAGGTTGAACAGCGTGTTTAGGTGGGGGGTTAGTTTGTTCTGTAGTTCGTGCAAGACGCAACCTGGGACACCATCTGGTCTTGCTGACGCTGTGTTTTTGGTTTTTGAAAGGGCTGTTTTCACCTGTGCGTCTGTGATTTTTGGGACACTACACTTTTCCGGTATTGGTGTGGGCCCTTTTGGAGGTGAGATAGGGGTGAAGTTTGCACTGAATCTATCTGCCAGGATGTTGGCAATATCAGTAGGTTCAGTATATTTTGTGCATTTTGCACTAGTTCAGTACATATCTGCGAGTTGCCACTTAGATTCTTAACATAGCTAAAGAAGGCTTTGTGGTTATCTTTTGAATCATTGGCTATTTTTCTTTTGAAGTTAGCCTTGGATGATTTCATGAGGGACCTCAGTTTCTTACTGATACTGATCAGGGATGTCTTTCCTTTTTGGGATTTGCTATTTTTCTGAACTAGTTTCCTCCTTCTATTGTATAGTCTGTTTATTGCAGGGGTCCACCAAACTGGTTTCCTTCCCTTAGAGGAGTGAGTCTTGATTTTGCTAGGGATGGCACGATCCATGCATCCTTGTAGGTGCTCATAGAGTGCATTTATAAAGGTTTCTGCATCTTGGGCAGCATTATCTTTTAGCGTGGGGGCTGTGAAACTTACCACCTCTGTCTTAAGTAAGGGGAAGTTTACTTTAGAAAAGTTTTTTTTTACTGTAGTTTCCTTAGTTGGGGCTGGTGGTGGGGTGTTGACATCCAGAGTGATTAGTTTATGGTCTGATCTAACCAGTAATGGGTTGTCCTCCGGTGTGGAACACCTGTCGCCCATGTTGGTGATGACCAGGTCCAATATGTTTTCACCTCTGGTAGGGGAGTTTACCAGCTGATCCAGGGCATTTGAGTTGATGAATTCCAGGAAGTGCTGGGCCTGGAAATTTGTACTAAAGTAGTTTTCCCAGTGAACGTAGGGTAATTGAAATCGCCCAATATCAGGGTGTTTGGTAGGACCTTCATTTTTTCCAGCGTCTCCAGAAAGGTGGAGTGGTGGTCCTGGGTCATGGAGGGTGATCTGTAGCAGGCCACAATTTGCATTGCAGATTTGCCCGATGTTAGTTGCACATGGATGATCTCAGAGGTATTATGCTGCGCCACTAACCTGGAGGTGTAGGTATCCTTGATGAATATGGATACAGCCCCTCCTTTTGTGTTTCGGTCCGTGTTCTGTGGCCAAAACGTGTGGTATGACTTGTAGCCCAGTAGTGCTGGGGTGCTCTCTGGAGCCTTGAACCAGGTTTCAGTTACTGCACAGATGTCGACGTTCTCCATACAGAGGAGTGCTTTGAGCGCTTGCATTTTGATATTTAAACTCCTGCCGTTGAGTAGCATAACCCTCAGTTTTTTGTTAATTGTGCTGTTTACGGAGGTGGGTTTGACTTTTGAGTCTTGCCTAAAAAAGGCACTATGGGGGCAGCAAGAGCCTTGGCCAGTATTCAAAAGCCTAGGGGTGACAGGTGCAAGCCATTTCTTGTGAAGCAACGTGGCTTGTTGAGCATATCGTCCCAGGCTGACGGACACTGGATCCCCTTTGAATGACACCAGAAGCTTAGCCAATTGTTGAAAATTTATCATTTTTTTCTTTACACTGAGGTATCATTCTTGCTGAGGGCAGGATGCTACTCATGGTCAGGGTCATACCAGCCTGGGATGCATCATCAGAGAGCTCTTACATGTCTCAGTCCAGGGAGGTGCGTCTCAGGTCATTCACACCAACATGAACAATGACAGAGTCATATTTGTACTTGTTCTGGAGTGACCGGAGTGCTTGTGTTATGTGGCAGATTCTGGCTCCCAACAGGCAGCTAACAGTAACCTTCTGCTTGTCCAGCCTAGTGAGTGGGACGTCAGTGTGCCTGACCTATTACTAGTGTGTTAGGTATGTTACTTCGCCTTAAGGGCTGTGATTGCGCGGCACACTGATTTTGTGTGTTTTGTGTTGTCTGGTTTGTTACGGGAAGTGCAGGTTGTTTGAGTGTCTGCTTTGGAGGGCTGTGATGCATTTGCAGATTTTTATTTAGAGCTTCCGAGTATGATTTTGTGCATTTATGTGTATTTTTTGCCAGTGCTGTTTTAGTAGGTCTTTATGCGGCTGGAGTTGTGGTGCAAGTGTTAACCTTCTCCTCTGGACTGTCTGTTCCAGTCTAGGGTGGAGACAGCTTAGCTTCCAGTTTGGCTGTATAATTGCATCTCTCGCATATTTTAGTGTTTTGTGGTAGGAGAGGGTTGTCTGTGTACATGAGGCAGTTGTAACATTGCCTCAGGATACCCAGACTCACCAGCTGAACTGGAGAGTGCACCTGAAGTTGCCCTTTGGTCATGCCTGAATAGTACGGTGAGCTGCTTAGTCGCTTGGTTGGTGAGGGTGAATAAAGAGCCTTGCCCTGCTTGGGCAATCAGTGTCAGGGTATATTCGTGCTTGCTATTAGGTCTGAGCAAGTGCTGGGCTGTAAGATGCTTTTTGAGTGCTTAGGTTGAGAGTTAGACTGAAGAGGAGCCTTAGTGGAGCCGGGAATAATTTAACTGTAGCTAACCGGCACTGCCCGGTGCGCACAACCATGCAAACGTGGTTTTTATAGTAGGGAAATGAAAGAAATAGAAATTAGCCCAAAATGGCCAATAAACTACTAACTTCTGGGCTGGAACCACTCCTCCAGGGACAGATAGGTTGCTCAAAGCTCCCCTCTCTCTCAGGTGAACAGAGAAACTTCCTTCTATCCATGTAAGGTATGGGCAACTCAGAAACTAGTATCACAGCCCTGAATTCAGCACTAGCCTGAAAACTGGACTATACTAGCTTAGAACGGCGGGAAACAAGGATTTTTTTTTTTGTTTTTTTTTTTTGAAAGGATAAGGCAAAAACAGTAAAAAAAATAAACTTAAAACTGCTTTAAACGACTACAAATGATCAGAAAAGGCTATTGCACTTTAGCGTGTAGCCTACAACAGTTAAACAAATTATTTAAACAAAAAACAACCTTTTAAAAGTGCAGGCAGTCAGATAAGTACAGTATGTGAAAAAAAGTTTTTAAATCACAATAAATGCTGGAAAATCTGCATTTAGGCAGAAAACAAGTTAAGTATAGCAAGAAAGTGCAGAAAACTGATAGTTAATCACTCCAATGTCTCTCTCTTAAGCTAGAAGGCTTGTATCAGTTTTAGGCTTTCTGATGCTACTAGTAGGTTAGTTACAGGAAAGATGGGAAACAAGCGCAGATGTGGTCTTTTAAACCAGAAAGTTGAAAGAGAGGGACAAACTCTCCAAATGGTCAGTTAATTACAATTTCTGGGCCAAGAACCTCTCCTCTCGTGGTAGACAGGCTATCTAGTGCTTACCACTCCCACTGATAAGCTAGAAGGCTTTCCTCCAACACAGAAAGGCTTGCGGGGCTCAGAAGCTTACCAACAGTCCTGGATACAGCAACTCTGTATCTGGACTAGGCTAGTTACAGGAAAGGCAGGAAACAAGCGCAAGTGCAGCTTTTAAACCAGAACGTTGAATGAGATTGAAAAAAACTGCCCAAACGGCCATTAGCTACAATTTCTGGGACAGGAATCACTCCTCTTGTGGTAGATAAGCTACCTAATGCTTACCACTCCCACTGATGAGCTAGAAGGCTTCCCTCCAACACAGAAAGGCTTGAGGGGCTCAGAAGCTTACAAAGAGTCCTGGAATACAGCAAATCTGTACCTGGACTAGACTAGTTACAGGAAAGGCGGGGAGCAAGTACAAACGTAGGCTTTTAAGCCAGCAAGTTGAAAGAGATGGAAAACTGCCCAAACGGCCAAATAAACTACAATTTCTGGGCCAAAACTCACTCTTCAAATGGAGGATAGGCTACCTAGTGCTTACCACTCCCACTGATAAGCTAGAAGGCTTTCCTGCAACACAGAAAGGCTTGGGGGCTCAGAAGCTTACTAACAGTCCTGGATACAGTAACTCTGTAACTGGACTAGGCTAGTTATAGGAAAGGTGGGAAACAGGCACAAGTGTGGCTTTCAAACCAGAAAGTTGAAAGAGATGGAAAAAAACTGTTCAAACAGCCAATAGCTACAATTTCTGGGCCAGGGACCACTCCTCTTGTGGTAGATAGGCTACCTGATGCTTACCACTCCTACTGATAAGCTAGGCGGCTTCCCTCCAACACGGAAAGGCTTGGGGGGCTCAGAAGCTTACAAAGAGTCCTGGATACAGCAAATCTGTACCTGGACTAGACTAGTATCAGGAAAGGCAGGAAGCAAGCGCAAACACAGGCTTTTAAATCAGAAGGTTGAAAGCGATGGAGAAGCTTTCCAAACGTCCAATAAACTATAATTTCTGGGCCAGAAACCACTCCTGTGGTAGATAGGTTACCTAGTGCTTACCACTCCCACTGATAAGCTAGACGGCTTCTCTCCAACACAGAAGGGCTTGGGGGGCTCAGAAGCTTACCAACAGTCCTGGATACAGCAAATGTGTACCTGGATTACACTAGTTACAGGAAAGGCGTGGACCAAACGCAAAACAGGCTTTTAACCAGAAAATAGAAATAGATGGAATAACTGCCCAAACGGCCAATGAACTACAATTGCAGGGCCAAAACCCACTCTTCCCATGGTAGATAGGCTACCTAGTGCTTACCACTCCCACTGATAAAGCTAGAAGGCTTCCCTTCAACACAGAAAGGCTTGGGGGGCTCAAGCTTACCAACAGTCCTGGATACAGCAAGTCTGTATCTGGACTTGACTAGTTACCAGAAAAGCAGGAAACAAGCTTAGAATTTTTTTTTGTTACAGAAAAGCAGCTAAAACAGCAGTAAATACAGTTAAAATTGTAGTGCAGGCCAGCACACCCGAGCATGTAGCAACACTATGGCAAATACAGTTCAAATAAATGCAATTAAATTAACAAATGACAAAAAAACAAGTGCAGAAGGCAGTAGATTAGAAGGCTATTAACAAGCAGTAATAAGTGCAGAGTAAGAGCGGCTGCACAGCACACAGAAGAGCAAGTAAGACAGTTACAGTAAGAGCAGATGGATAATATATAAATATATATATATATATATATATATATATATATATATATATTTTTTTTTTTTTTTTTTTTGAGGGAAGGAACAGAGCAGGATTAAGAGGCTACAGGGGTTGTCCTTCCCAAATGCTCTTTTTGTACACAGTAGGAATGCCTGAAATCATAATATGATCTCACTGCACTCAGTTGAGTGAGCAAATGAGATGGGCCCAGAAGGAGTATCCAAATACAAATCTACAAGAGGGGTGGGCAATTTCAAATCAACCAACATTAAAATACAAAAACAGAGAAGGTGGGTGGGGAACTAACTGTAGAGAGACAGCCGCATCCTCGGATTTAGTCCTGATGCATCTTTTGCACATCTGCAAAATAAACAGCACAAGAAACACTAGATCCAAGGATCTAAGGTTTTGCTGTAACATAAATAGAACATACTGGCGAGATCGATGTGTCTCAAAGGATCCCAGTGCAATGGAATAGGTTCTCCTTTGAAGTAGATCTCATCTCTGACCCTATTCAGATGTAGCTTTGACCACTGAATAGGAAATCGTACATTCACCCCCAGTCTGGCCTCCCATGTCTCTGATGGACAAAGGCCAACAGTAAGTAAAGTGTCGCCTAATTAATGTACTCCTCACTAAGCCTTTACCATGCCTCCAAACTAACATATCTGTCCTAATAGACACCCAAGGCACATGGCGACACAGTTAGGTTGGGTTGCACAGCTAAGCTTATAAAGGCCCTGGTGGTCATTATCTATGAACATTTCAAAATGTTTTTATAACAGCACAGTTTGGCAGAGTTTAGATGTGTGGGGACGTACTTATTACTAGAAAAACTTAAAGGTGTAGCGGTTAGTGTTGTCCGGTTAGTGTTGTCACCTCATAGTAAGAGGTACTCCTGTTCGATTCTTGGTTGAAGCGCCTTGTGTGTGGAGTCTGCATTTCCTCCCTGTGGTCGAGTAACGTATAAAGACGTGTAGGTAGGTGCACGCGTGAATGGGTGTGCCTTCTTTGAAGTTTGGGCTTCAGGCTGGCAAGTCGGCACCATAAAAGTCCATTGCCAATCATTAGCGGATAGGAGTTCCGCTGTGGCAACCTCTAACCGTGAAAAGCCGAAAGACATTACTTTATTGTAATAAATCCAGTACTATCAGTTTATTGTTCTGGCTGTTGTTCTCTTCCCTGACTTGGTAGACCCAAGGTCTGCCCCTCCCCCAATCAGATCCAGTTGCATTTAAAAAAAAGAAGAAAAATAAAAAATAAAAAATATGCTTCACCCTAGAGTTAGTGATTCTGTTTGGGCCATTGCTCGTCCCGCAGACCAGGTACCTTTTCCCACATCTCCTGCTAGTATAGCCTTGCCAGCCACAATAGAATGGGGGTTAGGCACATTCTTTAGGGGGTTGCCCCATTACCTGGCGCAGGTATGGAAGAAACAAACCCTTTAGGTGCAGGAGTAGTCAGGATAAGAGACCCCTTGCAAGACCTAACTCTGTCCCCAGATATTTTATCTAGTAATGAAATTCACAAGGAAAATTAAAAAAGAAACTTCGTCATACAGCTGATTGGATTATAGCTGATTATAAAGCTGATGTGGTTTTCTTTGTTAAGAGCATTCCACAGGTAGGTGATTCTGGTTGTTCTGTTCCCCTCCATGGCTCTAGTGCTAGTTTGACTAGATACCTTTCTGTTTCAGAGAATAATGAGGAATCTGATATGGACAATGGTGATTTCCTAGCTGACATGGAGTCCAGGTACTGTGATTCTTCTGAAGGTGAACCTGAGTTTAAGTCTAATAAAGTGTTCAGTTTTCTTCAGATGACTGCTAGATTTAGTGATGTTTTTATTTGGAAGCAGTCTGGAACTATCCCAGAGCTAGGCAGGATAATTAATATAATCTTATAGAGGACGAGATGCCCAATTTTGTGACTACCCCCTCCCCCCCTTTACTGGCTTTGGAAATTGTAACTGCCTGCTGGACATCAGAGTATCTATTCCAGCAGTCCCTAAATAGTCTCTAGAAAATATAGATTCTCCTTGGATTTGACTGGTCTCTTTTCTCACTTGACTGCTGACCTAGCTGCTGTCTCCCCAGCTGCCTGCTCAAGTAAGTCCTTGTCTTCATCTAATCTAACGCCCCATAATAATCAAGAGGGAAAATGGTTAGATATTCAGGCCAAAAGGATGCGTCTTTCTAGTAATCTAGCATTTAGAATGTTAAATTATCAAGGCTGTATGTGGAAGTTTATTTTACAGTGTGCATACTGCTTGAATGAATGTGTTGCATCCTTACCTGCAGAGAAAAAGTCTTGTATAAATGAAATTGTTTCTAATTTGACTCATGTTTTGAAACATACTTTGAGAGATTGCTTGAATGCGCCGATGCGGTCTTGAAATGTTGTTTCTTCAATAGTTTTAAGACTGCATACTTCGTTACATAATCAGAACAACTCTGATAATTTAAAAGATGCAATTTGGAATTTATCTTTAAGTTCTCAGTTGGTGTTAGGGCCCTCTGTTATAAGGATACTCAAACAGTGGAATGATAGAGGCAAATCCGTGCATGGATATCTAAGATGTTTCATGTACCCAGGTTTTCCCAAACAAGGCTTCTTTTTTCAAGGGACAGAACAAACAAAAATCTCAGCCAAACAAAAGTCTAAGATCCAAAAGGAAATGGCAGAAGAGTTATACTTTGAAACTGGAGCTGCTCTATGTTTGGTGTCTTTTGGCAGAGGCCAGAGTGAACTGCTGATATCCAAGCCATCCAAGGCTGAAAACAAGAAAATAAGTATATCTGTATATCTTGTGATTTCTACACTTTCTGAGCTGTTTTTTTTTTTTTTAAGTCAGACTGTTGCATTATTTCTGTTTTTGCATAATTCTCTGCACTTGATTTCTAGTGTACATGTACTTTACCTAGATAGCATAGACTAGATTCAGGTCTGCTGAAGCTACCCTGTTATTGATACACTTTATAGGTTCATAGGTAAGCATAGGCTTTTGGCCCTAGGGCCTATGCAAGCGTAGCCAAATGAGGTTCCCTGGCCTTCACCACCCAAGAAAATTATTTTCCTGTGCCCCTGTCGAGCAGAGCCACAGCATTGATCCCGGGGTGAATTTCCTATTTCCCATCCATTTGTCAGGATTTCTCTTAGAGAGCTAATGAGGAGCTTTGCTTGACATGAATAGGCTGCCTATTCCAGAGCAAGGGAAGTCTTTGGGACAGGAACCTCTCCCTCCAGCATGTTCTGTTTATTGTACTGACAAGGTTTAGGTCCCTGGAGCGTGTGGCTCGGAGAGAAAGGGATTTCTTTAAGTGTAGCATGTCTATCAGGCCTGGGTTAGACATGACTTTGTACGTTAGGCAGAGGTTGCCTCTGAGTAGAAGATATGCGACGGAGTAGAGCTGGAGTTTTTTTGAGATGGTCTGCATATGGCATCTACTTGAGGCTAGTAATCCTCTTAGTGAAGTATTTCTGAGTCCTTTTCAACTGTTGCAGATGTCTTCCGAGGTACATGGCAAATTGGGTGTTGTACTCTATGATGGGTCTAATAAGGGATGAGTAGAGAGGAACGATGAACTCTCTCTTTTTCTGGAGGAGAACCCCTTTGTGATGGTGTGCCACGTAGAAGGATTTCTTGACTATTGTGGCGATGTGATTATCAAAGGAGAGACTACTTATCCACCTGTGTCCCAAGGTCTCATCACATTTTCGGTGTTTAGTAGGCTACCGCCTATGTGGTAGTTCATGGGTATGGTATTTTTCCCAAAGGGCATGACAGTGCACTTCTTGGCATTGAGCTTTAGGCCATGACTTTGACACCAAGCATCAGTCTCAGTGAGGCCTCTTTGTAAAATGTCCACATCCTTAGGTGAATCGATTATGGCTTCTAGTTTGCCGCCGTCTGTGAATTTCATTAGCCAGAAACCACCTGCATTAGCCTGGACTTCAGAGAAGTAGATACCGAACAGGAGAGGCCCCAGGAGAGAACCCTGTGGTACTCCGCTTGTCACTGGTCTGAAGTCGGATTTGGAGTCTGCTACTTTCTCTGTGTGGGTTCTGTCAGTGAGCCAGTTGGCCACCCATCTTGTAACATAGGGGTTTATGTTTAATCCAGTGAGTTTATAATGCCAGAGTGAGGGATGGTGTTGAAAGGCTTGGCGAGGTCAAGTTAGGCTGTGTGCACCACTTTACCCTCATCTGTGGCTCTTGTGACTGCTTCGAAGAAGTCAATCAGGTTTAGGAGGCATGATCTACCTTTTACATACCAAAACAGAGTGGGGTCCAGAGTTTGGAGGTTACCTCTGTTTTTGTTTATAAGCTCTAGGGTGGCCTTGCAGACCAGGCTAGTCAGGCTAATGGGGCGGTAGTTCCTGGGGTCTGTAGTGGCACCCCCTTTGTGGAGTGGGATAACTGTCACTATGTGCCATTCCATGGGCACAAAGCCTGCAGTGAGGCTATGGTTGAACATGGTACTTAGGTGGGGTGCCAGTTCATTCTGTAGTTCATGCAGAATGCAGCCTAGGATGGTGTCTGGTCCCATGGATGCTGTGTTCTTAGTTTTGGAGTGCACGGTCTTTACTTGTGTGGCCGTGATTTCAGGGTCTTTGCAATCATCTGGTATGAGGATGGGCCCTTTGGGGGGGTGAAGTTAGCACTGAACCTATCTGTCAGGATGTTGGCAATATCAGTTGGTTTGGTAAATGTAGTGCCGTTGTGCTGTACTTCAGAGCAGATCACAGTGTTGCCATTGAGATTCTTGACATAGCTGTAGAAGGTTTTGTAGTTGTCTTTAGAATCCATGGCAATTTTATTTTCATAACTAGCTTTGGATGAGCCCAAGGGCAGACGGGCCAGAGCTCGCCTGTCACAAGTGGTGTCCCACAGGGCTCAGTCCTGGGCCCACTCTTGTTTGGCATCTACTTTTCAGTACAAGCAAACACAGGAGGTTATGGCTGACAAAGTTTGCAGATGACTGCAAACTGGGCCATAGTAGAAAACACATCTGACACAGATATCCTTCAGAAGGGTCTCACAGAAACGGATAACTGGTGCCAGAGCCACGGCCTAAAGTTAAATGCCAAAAAGTGCATAGTCATACCCTTCGAAAAACAAGGTTACCTAGCTACCAAATAGGTGGCAATCCACTGAGCACAGAAGAAGTTATCAGGGACCTGGGGACCCAGGTTGATAGTAGTCTGTCATTCGACACCCATGTAGCTAAAGTAGTTAGGAAGACCTTCTACATTGCCCACCTTATCATGAAGGGATTCTCATCTAGATCAAGGGAGGTCATAGTCTCCCTTTACTCATCACTCATCAGACCAATGATTGAGTACAATGCCCCATTCGAATGTATCTGACCCGACACTTGCAGCAGCTGGAGAGGCCACAAAGTTCCTCACCAAAAGGATAAAGGGTCTCAAAATCTGTCCTATGCTGCCCGACTGAAAGAACTCCAGCTCTATTCAGTCGCACACGCTTGCTCAGAGGTGACCTTTGCCTAACATACAAGGCCATGTCAAACCCAGATTTGATGAATATGCTTCACCTCAAAAATCTAGATCCATCAGAGCCACAAGGGCGGAGACTTAAACCTTGACACGGCTATTAATAGGGCGTGCTGGAGGATAGATTCATCACCCAAAGACTCCCTATGCTGTGGAACAAAATCCCGGTACATGTGAGGCAGAGCACCTCGCTGGCCTTGTTCAAGAGAAATCTTGACCAATGGATGGGAGATCACAGATATACCCCAGGGATTACCTCAGTGTCACTGCTCGACAGAGGCACAGCAAAATAATGGGTATAGTTCCCCATACTAAAGGGGTGGCGTAAGCCACAAAACGATGGGCTAGGCTTGTAAATGCCCTCGGGCAGATAGCCTAGTATGAACCTATGAACCTATGAACCTAAATACAGTTCAAATAAATGCAATTAAATTAACAAATGTCAAAAAAACAAGTGCAGAAGGCAGTAGATTAGAAGGCTATTAACAAGCAGTAATAAGTGCAGAGTAAGAGCGGCTGCACAGCACACAGAAGAGCAAGTAAGACAGTTACAGTAAGAGCAGATGGATTATATATATATATATATATATATATATATATATATATATATATTTTTTTTTTTTTTTTTTTTTTTTGAGGGAAGGAACAGAGCAGGATTAAGAGGCTACAGGGGTTGTCCTTCCCAAATGCTCTTTTTGTACACAGTAGGAATGCCTGAAATCATAATATGATCTCACTGCACTCAGTTGAGTGAGCAAATGAGATGGGCCCAGAAGGAGTATCCAAATACATATCTACAAGAGGGGTGGGCAATTTCAAAGCAACCAACATTAAAATACAAAAACAGGGAAGGTGGATGGGGAACTAACTGTAGAGAGACAGCCGCATCCTCGGATCTAGTCCTGATGCATCTTTTGCACATATGCAAAATAAACAGCACAAGAAACACTAGATCCAAGGATCTAAGGTTTTGCTGTAACATAAATAGAACATACTGGCGAGATTGATGTCTCAAAGGATCCCAGTGCAATGGAATAGGTTCTCCTTTGAAGTAGATCTCATCTCTGACCCTATTCAAATGTAGCTTTGACCACTGAATAGGAAATCGTAAATTCACCCCCAATCTGGCCTCCCATGTCTCTGATGGACAAAGGCCAACAGTAAGTAAAGTGTCACCTAATTAATGTACTCCTCACTAAGCCTTTACCATACCTCCAAACTAACATATCTGTCCTAATAGACACCAAAGGCACATGGCGACACAGTTAGGTTGGGTTGCACAGCTAAGCTTATAAAGGCCCTGGTGGTCATTATCTATGAACATTTCAAAATGTTTTTATGATAACAGCACAGTTTGGCAGAGTTTAGATGTGTGGGGATGTACTTATTACTAGAAAAACTTAAAGGTGCAGCGGTTAGTGTTGTCCGGTTAGTGTTGTCACCTCATAGTAAGAGGTACTCCTGTTCGATTCTTGGTTGAAGCGCCTTGTGTGTGGAGTCTGCATTTCCTCCCTGTGGTCGAGTAATGTATAAAGACGTGTAGGTAGGTGCACGCGTGAATGGGAGTGCCTTCTTTGAAGTTTGGGCTTCAGGCTGGCAAGTCGGCACCATAAAAGTCCATTGCCAATCATTAGCGGATAGGAGTTCCGCTGTGGCAACCTCTAACCGTGAAAAGCCGAAAGACATTACTTTATTGTAATAAATCCAGTACTGTCAGTTTATTATTATGGCTGTTGTTCTCTTCCCTGACTTGGTAGACCCAAGGTCTGCCCCTCCCCCAATCAGATCCAGTTGCATTTAAAAAAAAGAAGGAAAAAAAAAATAAAAAATATGCTTCACCCTAGAGTTAGTGATTCTGTTTGGGCCATTGCTCGTCCCGCAGACCAGGTACCTTTTCCCACATCTCCTGCTAGTATAGCCTTGCCAGCCACAATAGAATGGGGGTTAGGCACATTCTTTAGGGGGTTGTCCCATTACCTGTCGCAGATATGGAAGAAACAAACCCTTTAGGTGCAGGAGTAGTCAGGATAAGAGACCCCTTGCAAGACCTAACTCTGTCCCCAGATATTTTATCTAGTAATGAAATTCACAAGGAAAATTAAAAAAGAAACTTTGTCATACAGCTGATTGGATCAGTTGGTGTTAGGGCCCTCTGTTATAAGGATACTCAAACAGTGGAATGATAGAGGCAAATCTGTGCATGGATATCTAAGATGTTTCATGTACCCAGGTTTTCCCAAACAAGGCTTCTTTTTTCAAGGGACAGAACAAACAAAAATCTCAGCCAAACAAAAGTCTAAGATCCAAAAGGAAATGGCAGAAGAGTTATACTTTGAAACTGGAGCTGCTCTATGTTTGGCATCTTTTGGCAGAGGCCAGAGTGAACTGCTGATATCCAAGCCATCCAAGGCTGAAAACAAGAAAATAAGCATATCTGTATATCTTGTGATTTCTACACTTTCTGAGCTGTTTTTTTTTAAAATCAGACTGTTGCATTATTTCTGTTTTTGCATAATTCTCTGCACTTGATTTCTAGTGTACATGTACTTAACCTAGATAGCATAGACTAGATTCAGGTCTGCTGAAGCTACCCTGTTATTGATACACTTTATAGGTTCATAGGTAAGCATAGGCTTTTGGTCCTAGGGCCTATGCAAGCCTAGCCAAATGAGGTTCCCTGGCCTTCACCACCCACGAAAATTATTTTCCTGTGCCCCTGTCGAGCAGAGCCACAGCATTGATCCCGGGGTGAATTTCCTATTTCCCATCCATTTGTCAGGATTTCTCTTAAAGAGGGCTAATGAGGAGCTTTGCTTGACATGAATAGGCTGCCTTTTCCAGAGCAAGGGAAGTCTTTGGGACAGGAACCTCTCCCTCCAGCATGTTCTGTTTATTGTACTGACAAGGTTTAGGTCCCTGGAGCGTGTGGCTCGGAGAGAAAGGGATTTCTTTAAGTGTAGCATGTCTATCAGGTCTGGGTTAGACATGACTTTGTACGTTAGGCAGAGGTTGCCTCTGAGTAGAAAATATGCGACGGAGTAGAGCTGGAGTTTTTTTGAGATGGTCTGCATATGGCATCTACTTGAGGCTAGTAATCCTCTTAGTGAAGTATTTCTGAGTCCTTTTCAACTGTTGCAGATGTCTTCCGAGGTGCATGGCAAATTGGGTGTTGTACTCTATGATGGGTCTAATAAGGGATGAGTAGAGAGGAATGATGAACTCTCTCTTTTTCTGGAGGAGAACCCCTTTGTGATGAGGTGTGCTACGTAGAAGGATTTCTTAACTATTGTGGCGATGTGATTATCAAAGGAGAGACTACTTATCCACCTGTGTCCCAAGGTCTCATCACATTTTCGGTGTTTAGTAGGCTACCGCCTATGTGGTAGTTCGTGGGTATGGTATTTTTCCCAAAGGGCATGACAGTGCACTTCTTGGCATTGAGCTTTAGGCCATGCCTTTGACACCAAGCATCAGTCTCAGTGAGGCCTCTTTGTAAAATGTCCACATCCTTAGGTGAATCGATTATGGCTTCTAGTTTGCCGCCGTCTGTGCATTTCATTAGCCAGAAACCACCTGTATTAGCCTGGACTTCAGAGAAGTAGATACCGAACAGGAGAGGCCCCAGGAGAGAACCCTGTGGTACTCCGCTTGTCACTGGTCTGAAGTCGGATTTGGAGTCTGCTACTTTCTCTGTGTGGGTTCTGTCAGTGAGCCAGTTGGCCACCCATCTTGTGACATAGGGGTTTATGTTTAATCCAGTGAGTTTATCTATAATGCCAGAGTGAGGGATGGTGTTGAAAGGCTTGGCGAGGTCAAGTTAGGCTGTGTGCACCACTTTACCCTCATCTGTGGCTCTTGTGACTGCTTCGAAGAAGTCAATCAGGTTTAGGAGGCATGATCTACCTTTTACATACCAAAACAGAGTGGGATCCAGAGTTTGGAGGTTAACTAAGCTCTAGGGTGGCCTTGCAGACCAGGCTAGTCAGGCTAATGGGGTGGTAGTTCCTGGGGTCTGTAGTGGCACCCCCTTTGTGGAGTGGGATAACTGTCACTATGTGCCATTCCATGGGCACAAAGCCTGCAGTGAGGCTATGGTTGAACATGGTACTTAGGTGGGGTGCCAGTTCATTCTGTAGTTCATGCAGAATGCAGCCTAGGATGTTGTCTGGTCCCATGGATGCTGTGTTCTTAGTTTTGGAGTGCACGGTCTTTACTTGTGTGGCCGTGATTTCAGGGTCTTTGCAATCATCCGGTATGAGGATGGGCCCTTTGGGGGGGGGGGTGAAGTTAGCACTGAACCTATCTGCCAGGATGTTGGCATTATCAGTTGGTTTGGTAAATGTAGTGCCGTTGTGCTGTACTTCAGAGCAGATCACAGTGTTGCCATTGAGATTCTTGACATAGCTGTAGAAGGTTTTGTAGTTGTCTTTAGAATCCATGGCAATTTTATTTTCATAACTAGCTTTGGAGGATTTTTTGAGGAATCTCAGCTTCTTGCTGATGCTGACCAAGGGGTTATTGCAGTCCTGGGGTTTTACTGTTTTGCAACAGTTTCTTCCATCTGTTGTAGAGCTTGTTTATGGCAGGGGACTACCAGATTAGCTTCCATTTTTTTGGAGGATAGTGTCTTGGTTCTTTTGGGGGTGGCACTGTCTATGCACTCGTGTTTGTGCTTATACAGTGCATTTGTATATGATTCATCAGTAGTGCCACTATGAGCACTAAAACAGCCATCTTGCATTAAGAAAGGCTCCCTTGCACTCTTCTGGCAGAAGAGTGTGGATCCAGCTTTGTGTGAGCTGGGAATTGCTGGAGGGAACATTCACTGTGTGCTTTTCTATTGGTAGATTTGACTAGAAGTACTTAATTTCACCTGAGTTTAAGCCTTGCGTTTGCACATCTGCAACAGGGGTTAGCAGTGCCCTGTAGACATCTTTTAGTGGAACTCTCCAAGCTTCCCTGCTGCACTGTGGGCATCTCAGTTGCACACTGAGCAGCATTGCCACACCTATCATCCACAACCTTCAGTTGAACAACACTTGTTAGTCCTAGCGCACAAACTGATTAAACCACACCACTTCCTTCCGTAATAGAACATAAGATAAAAACCTGTTATAGTGGATAGTTTCCTGTCAGTTCTCTGGGCAGCCTGACTGATGGGAATATTGAGACAGTGTAGTAATTATATACTGACAAGCACGTACTCCTACAACAAATACCCTACGTGAGAAATGCAAGTACACTATGAAACTGGAACCGCTTCTCTCGCCCATAAGCAAACTGTGTACCAAAAATGTTGTCAGGACACACCATTTACCTCTCTCACAAAATAATGGCATGACACACAGACCCACATACTCAGAGGTGCTGACTAGAAGTCTACCAAAAGATCAGAGACCTTCCAAAAGTTAACGACATGCACACAGTGCTAAGCAGATAGAAACCACTACACATAACACTTACAACGGTGTCTCAGCAAATAAGCCCCTAGGGAAACACATCTCTAAACCTAATATACTGGTCATAGATGCTTCCATAGTAAGACACACATATGTTCCCCTCACCAGGCTGGACAAGAAAGACATGGTCAGCTGCCTGTCAAGTGCCAGGATCCGCCAAATCACACATGCATTCAAGTCACTCAAGTGCTATTATGACTCTGTCTTAGTCCATGTTGGGTGAATGACTTGAGACATACTCTGGAGTATATGAAGAGAGAGACATGACTGAACTCCGAGATTGTGCCCTAGGCAGGTATGACCCTAGCCCTAAGCAGCATTCTACCTTCACCCAGCATAGTTCTACAGTATAAACAAAAAAATATTGACTTCAAGAATTGGCTTAGTTTCTGGTGTCTGTCCAGGGGGTTCCAGTATCTGTCATCCTGGAATGACATGGTCAACAGGCCACTCTGCTTTGCCAGAAATGGTCTGTACCTATCTCCTTTAGGCTTTCAGATCTGGCTAAAGTGCTTGCTTCACCCATAATGTCTTTTTTAGGCAATGACAAAACAAAATTTCTGTTGTAAAAAAAATCCAGTCGAGGCAAACTCAAGGTTCTGCTGCTTAGTGCTAGCAGTCTAAACATGAAGCTGCGCTCCCTGGAAGCACTTCTCACCTTGGAAGATACTGATGTCTGCACAGTCACAGAGACCTGGTTCAAGGCCATGAAGAGCACCCTGGCTGTGGAGGGCTACAATGCATTCCACACATTCCGACCTCAAAATGAGTGTGAAAGAGCCAAAGGTGGAGGTGTACCCATCTTTATTAAGGCCAAGTACACTTTGAAAACTGGTCAAGCAGTATGACTCATTAGAATGACTCCATGTCCAATTAACTATATGCAAAATACCCTACCACATCCTTGCTTAGCTATAGGTCCCCCACCATAAACCAAGAAAAGCACACTGCCTACCTGGACTTATTGGAATCACTTGCCATTCAGCCCAGCACCATAGTCATGGGTGATTTCAACTCCCCTTCCATCAGCTGGATGACATACATGAGCAGAATCACATTCACTCAGAGGTTCAAGGACTTTCACTACAAATGCCCTGGAACAGATAGTCTGCACCCTCACAAAGGGCTCAGATGTCATAGACATAGTACTCACTAGCACAGGGAGTCACTGTACTCCCCCTGTATGATGGCCTTCCTTGGTAATGTCAGATCACAAAACCCCGGTGCAGAGATGTACTCAGATGTTCAGTATAAATACTTAAGCAACTGCATAGACCTTGGCTGTACCTGACCAGATCAAAGCCAGGTCCTTCTGAAAAAAAAGCCACCCCGGTGGACCTCAAGCATAAACAGGTTATATAACAAAAGGAAGAAACTGATCTCTAAGAATAAGAGAACGGACTCAGCAGATAAAGAATTCCCTCCACGGTTTGAACACACAAATCAGAAATCTTGTAAAATTCTCCAAAGCTAATTACGTAGCTAAAATAGCATCCCTAGTTAATGATAACCATAAGGAATTTAACTACATCTGAAATCTAAAAGGGAATGCCCAGCTATGTGTTGAACTGGTAGTAGGTGGTACCACCCATACTGCACAGGAGAAAATTGTTAACCTCCTAGCTGCCAGATTTGGCGCAAACTTCACCCCACTGGCCATACCCCAAAACCTACCGGACACCAGTCCTCTGCCTATTATCTCTAGAGATCAGGTCATATCTGTGCTCTCTAAGCCTAAAAACACAGCCTCAGTGGGACCAGATATAGCATCTCAGGTTGCTTTCTAAGCAATTTAAAACAGGACTTAGCAGACCCAATTAGAGTTCTCTTTAATCATAACCTGAGAACTGGCTTTGTTCCAGAGGAGTGGAGAACAGCAGCAGAAATTATCTTGCACAAAGGAGGTCAATCAACCGACACTGGGAACTATAGACCCATAAGTCTTTCCAGTCTTTTTTGCAAGGCCTTGGAAAGAAGCATCATGGACCTTATCAATAAAGACATAGGCGACCTTCAAACTGTAGACCCAACCCAATATGGCTTCATTACAGGTAGATCATGCTTATTAAACCTAGTAGACTTCTTTGAGAAAGCCACCAAAGCCCTGGATGAAGGTAAGATAGTGCATACCGCCTATCTTGACCTAGCCAAGTCTTTTGACACAATCCCTCATTTGGGAATCAAGAAACTCTCCCAGCTGGGAATTAGGGGTCTGAATAGAGATATAACTCAGCAAGCAAATGAGAGCAGTATTGCTGAAATTGAATTCGTCCTCAAGTCTTGGTGAGTGCCTTCACAAGGTGGACCCTGTTTTTTTTTTACAAAATCTCATCAGGACGACGATATATAGACTGTATTTGTATAGCATATATCATGGACAGAAGTAGGTCAAAAGTTAAAGATAGGTGGATGCACAAGACCCAGGTTAGAAAAGTGCCTAATCCTGGTAGGTGTACTGGTGCCAGGACTGGGAAAAAAATGACACCGTAGAATCCTCAAAATACGAAAACATTCCTACAATGGGGCCAGGCCAGACCCAGGGGAGAATGAGCCCCCTATTGTAGAAGGAAGTAGCAGTCCACCGAAATCACAAAAACTGATGGGCCAAAGAAGAGCCATAAACACAATAGAGTGGACTGTTGAGAATAAGAAAGAAGTTATGTATTGTTACTATTATGCAAAAAGCCCAGAATTTCCAGACACAAGATGTACAAAAAAATTGAGAGAGAAATTAGAGGAAAGAAAAATATTTCTACAAGAAAAGCATCTAGCTTCGAATAAAAATTTGTGTTCATTAATGCAACAGATTTGTGAAAAACAGTATATAGACCAATGTTTGCAAAAATATAAACAACAAAACCTAGAGATTTTGAAAAGTATAAAAAAGAAATATGGACATGGGAAGCAGAGAGAGATTTGATATGGTGCAATATTTATGAAAAGGCAAAAGCTAAATTAATCAATATAAAGAAGGCAGCCCTAAAGATATTCAAAGAGAAATACAGGCAAATGCATCCAGATATGGAAAATTTCACAATTAGAAAAATAATATTATTTATTTATTTTATTTATTTTATTTTACATTTGTTGACCGGGCTAGTCTAGCTGGATATATGTCCATTTTCAGTAGAGGCCCGGGGAGATAAGCTCCGCTTTTATAATTTTAATGATACTAAGTTAAAAACCATTAAGCACTACATGTACACACAATAGCATAATACTAAGATAAAAACATTTTTACAAAGAGAGAATGTAGAAAAGAATATTAGTAAAGTAGAAGTTAAAAAAAATAAGTTAAAGTTATGGAGTGCCTGCGAAGTGAAGGATTTGGTGTAAAAGGTCTAACAGGTTACATCACAGCATGATGGATAGAGCCTCCAAAGTAAGGAGAAACAAGAAGATCTGGCAACATCTGGGGAAGAAATATGAACATGGGAAAGAAAAAGAGATTTATTGTGGTGTAATATCTACGCATAGGAGAAGGCAAAACTAATCAATGAAAAAGGAGCAGCACCAAAGATATTTGAAGAAAAATACGGGCAAAGGAGTCCAGATATGGAACACTTTACAAGGCAAAAAAAAAAAAGAAGACAGAGGAAAAGTAGAAAAGGAATTTAGTTATGGAGAAGTTAAAGAAACAGAAACTGAGGTTATGAAGAATCTACGAAGTGAATGATTCAGTGTAGAAAATCTAATTCAGAAACATCACAACAGGATAGAGCAATGGACATCCAAATTAAGGGGAAATCAGTGGAGTGGGAAGTAATTGGTCAGGTGCCATATGAAGATATTTTGGCGCCTTCCACCGGGAGCCAGTATAAATGTTCACTTGAAGCTGGACAGCAAGAGAAGGAACAGGAAACTGGAAACTCTGACGTAGTCATTTTTGGAGTGATAGGCCGTGAGTTCCCATATTACAGAGCAACGGATGCAACAGGATGAAATTGAAGAGAATGTGCCACAGGAAGACATCCTAGAATTTTCTATAGAATGCCTGCAAGAAATGGAAAATAAAAAGTGTGTCCAGTTTAGAAGAAAATGAGTTGAGAAGTTGCTTAATTTAATAGAGATAGATAAATTAAGATCAATGAAAGAGTAGACTGCAGAAGATCAATAAAACCTGACAAGTCAGACGTTTGTTAAAATAAGTAGACACAGTAATTAGGACTGTCCATAGAGATCCATGCGATATAATAGACATAAACAGGATAAATTACTGTGCAGCTAAATTAATAACTGATAAAGTTCTACTACAAGAACACAGTGTAGTGTGGGAAAGGAAGGGGAGAAATCAAATACCATCATGGAAGTATTGAATAGAGAAAACTGTAAAGCAATTAAGACAAGAAGCATCTCTGTTAGAAGAGTAGTGAAGACAGAACAGATCAACAAAAATACTTAGATGTGTAAAAGGGGTCTATATCACCACATCGAATGGTGATAAGTTTGAACCAAAAAGTCCGAAAGCCCTAAACCACAAAGTTATGGAACATCCTTTTTTTCCCATGGAAAAAAGTTGGTGGGCCGTCTTCGGGGCTTTGCTATTTCCTCCACTGTAGTATGATCTTGGAGTTGGTATATTTAAGTGAGGGGGGGGGTTGGGGGCACAGACCCCCACTTCAGTTTGTTTTAAACTTGTGATTTTTTTTTTTCACAGAGCGGCGATTTTTTTTTTCCCTGGGAAAAAATCGCTGTTCTGTGAGTTCGCTGTTTAGGGTTTTCAGACTTTTAGGTACAAAGGGCGTTCAAACTTATCACCATTCGATGTGGTGATATAGACCCTGATAAAAGCAACGGTCAGTATTAGAACAGATCAACATCTGTCATGCACTATCGCAAATAAACTAAAAATTTCAGCACAGGTGGAAAAACTTAGAAGATACGTAGATAAATATAAAGGAAAAGTACAAAATAAGCAATTTATTGATGTCCCAAAAAGTTTTATAGACAGTTGAAAAACAAGGTAAAAGGAATTGAAAGAACACCAAAAAAGAAGAAATAGATACATTTTGGAGAAGTATCTGTGAAGATCCTCCAACATAACAAAGATGCTAAATGGAAAGAAGATGTAAAAGAAAGAATAAGAAGTTTAAAGGTAGAGGTTATGAAATGGAATGAAGTAATAGCCAGAGAGATTGAAACAAAGTTAAGAAAAGCCTCTAATTGGAAAACCCCAGGCCCAAATGCAGTACCTAACTTCTGGTTTAAAGTATTAACATCTTTGCACAAGGATTTAGCCACGAGTAAGAACTATTTATATGCGCACCCTGAACAGACACCAATCTGGGTAACAGGAAAAACAATGCTCCTACTTGAGATTGAATCTGTAAGCTACCTTAAAAATTATAGACAAGTAACTTGCCTTCCAATGACGTATAAACTGTACACTGGAATTGATGCCGGCAGAGTTTATAGTCATTTAGAAGAAAACTCAATTATAGCAATAGAACAAATGGGCAATAAAAGAAAGTCATATGGAACAAAGGATCATTTGTTGTTAGTCATAGTGGAGTACTGTAAAAAGGGGAAGAGTCTATGTATGGCATGGATTGACTATAAAAAAGCATTTGATAGTATCCCACATTCATGGATAAGAGTGTTAAAAATGTATAAGATAACACCTTACACTGATCGACTACATTACAGTGACCATGAAACGGTGTCAGACCACTTTACAATTAAGCCATGATAAAGGACAAATTATTATGCATGAATAAAAAAATAATTGGCGGACATTTCAGGGTGACTGTTTGTCACTGCTGCTATTCTGCCTTGCCTTTAACCCATTAAGCTGTCTACTTAACAGCTTAGGCCATGGCTGTAATTTGGCTCATAGAAAACAAAGTGTAAAGATTTCTCATCTCATCTTTGTCGATGATTTAAAACTGTATAGCTCATCAGATGAATTGAAAGTACAACTGCAAGTTGTCAAAACATTTTCAGTGATATAAGAATGTCATTTGGTCTTGATAAATGTGCAAAAGCAACCTTTAAAGCAGGAAAACTGCAACACCAAGAAAACATCAGTTTGGGACAAGATGTGATATAAATGAACTTGAGCAATTTGGGAATTGATGAAGGATCAACAATAAAACACGAACAAATGTAAATAAAACTTAGTAAGGAATACTTTAGAAGACTTAAATTAATTGAGAAAACTGTGTTGACATATAGGAACAAAATTCAAGCCATAAATCAATTTGCTCTTCTTGTCCTAACATACAGTTTTGAAGTGATTGACTGGCTCCAAAAATGAGTTGGATAGATTAGACAGGAAAACAAGAAGGATGCTTTATGCTCACCAAATGATTTATAAAAATCTGTGCATACCAAGGTTATATATTCCCCATTCCAAAGGAGATATGGGCCTCCTTGAAATTGATTACATGTATAGATCTGCAATCGTGGGATAGCACACACATGTACTGACCTAACAAGACCCAAACGTAGTAAAAGTTCTGAAACATGAGGAGAATAAATCTCAGATGACTTCCCTGCTTAGTCTAGCAGAAGCATATAGGTGTCAAGCAGGAATGGAAATTGAACCAGAAGTAGAAAATAAAAAGGGCAGCAACTGAATGCGCCAAAAATAAGAGTATAAAGGAGCGGCCTTAGGTCAATTGGTGCCCTAGGCAAAAGGTTCCACGGCGCCCCCTAACACACAACCTGGTTCCCCCATCCTGGTCTACCCACACCAAATAAACACTGGAAAAGCGCCCCTGCTAGAGCGGCGCCCTAGGCAGCCGCCTAGTTGGCCTATGCCTAAGGCCGGCTAAGGTGAGGGACCAGATTAGAAGGCAAGAAATGTGGAAAATGCATAAATATAGTTGCAAGTATAGAAAACTTCTGGAAGAACCTCACGTTGATCAGGATTGCATGCATGAATGGTTAAGGAGAGGCAAATTCAAACCAAAAGATGAAAGGTTAATATTGGCAGCACAAGATAGTGGGCTACTTGCACGTTGATTTACAAAGTCCATTGAACATGTGGGAGAAACAGACAAATGTAGGTTTTGTAAAACAGAATTGAAAACAGTTGCACACCTCGTTGCTGGTTGTAACATACTAATGGCAGAAGGTCTGTATAGTGCAAGGTGTAATAATATGGCAAGACTATTGCACTGAGGTTTCTGCACACATTATGGTGTTGAAGTGGCTGAAAAACACTGGAAACATGAGCCACAAAGTGTCCTAGAAAATGAAGTGTACATCACATGCACCCATTAAATAGATGCTAGAAAACCAGTCCATGAAAAGAAGACAGAAGTAACATTGATCATTGAAATTACCACACCCAGTGTCTACAGTGTCTTGCGTACAGAGTGTCAAAGTTATAAAATATCAGAATTTGCAGGCAGAAACAAGAGCAGTGTGGAAGAAAGATACCCAGACAGTTCCAACGGTAGTAGGAGCTAAGTGTCTTATAAAAAAAATAATCTGCAATCGTATGTAGATATGTTACCAATACATGCAACTCCTTACAAACTGCAGGAGGAGTCATTACTGGGCACATTGCGGATGCTGCGAAGAGCACTTCTGGCTGACATGAAAGATTGAAACCATACTAATTTTATGAACTTTAATTGTACTTTGACTTAGGAATGTGGTCCATTCCCATCATGGTATTAGAAACCCAAAAGACTTAGAGAAATTTAAAAAATGGGGAATTAATCCTTGTGTCACTAGATGAGTAGCTAACTGTCTCACCGGCAGAACACATACTGTCAGAGTTGGTGACTGCACCTCTACCAGTACACTCGTCACCAGTGGCTTACCACAAGGATCTGTGCTGGGTCTTTTACTATTCTGAATCTGTTTCTTAGAAGTCCAGGCTGAAGTAGATGGCCTTTGGCTTACCAAGTTCGCTGATGATTGCAAATTGAGTGCAGTCATGGAGTCCCCCAACAATGTTAACATATTACAGGAAGGGCTTACACAGACAAATGATTGATGCCAAAGCCACAGTCTAAAACTAAATGCAAAAAAGTGCATTATTATTTCCTTTGGCAAAGTGGAATTCCGCAGTAATTACACTATTGATAACACCACCCTAAGTTCAAACCCAGTGGTGTGAGACCTGGGAACACAGGTGGATAACAGTCTGAACTTTGACCACCAAGTTTTCATGGTGGTAAGGAAAGCCTTCTGCGTTTTACACCTCATAGGTAAGGGCATTGCATCCAGGTCTAAGGATGTTGTAGCTCGATTGTACTTGAACCACATCAGACCACTAATAGAATACAATGTTTCATTTTCCATGTACCTCACCAGACACCTGCAGTAGCTGGAGTGACCTCAGAGGTTTCTCACCTAGAAAATGCAGGGCCTCCAAACCACGACGTACATGCATAGACTGAAAGCCCTGTTAATGTACTCTGTATTGTATAGGCTGCTGAGAGGTGACTTTTGCCTAGCCTACAGGTCAGTGTCTGACCCTGCCCTGATGGAAATGTTGCATGTCCCTCTGGAATAAACTTCCAGTTCATGTGAAGCAGAGCTGCTCACTGACCCTGTTCAAGTGCAACCAAGGATGGCAGACTGCAGTTTCACCCCCAGTGTTTGCACCCATAACACTCATTACAAATTACCTTCACCTAATAAGGACAAATGGGGCAACGTGGGATAAACATGGCTAGGCCTGTAAGGGCTGTAGGGCTGCTGACCTAGTAACCTCCTATGAAACTACCAAACAAGATGGGTTCTTTTCTGAAAACAGATTAACACACTGCAAAGGAATGACTATGCTGAGTCACAGAGTATGTCCCCTCCTCTTCCTCCTCCCCCAGGTGAGCTCTCTCAGTTCTGCACTCTAGTTGCAAATTGTCTCAGACAAATGGATTCTGAGAATAATTCGGAGACTGTACACTTGGCAGTGGATAGAAATTCTTCCCCCTTTCAGAGGAATTCCCCACAGCCACCAGATCAGACAGAGCTGCTTCTTTCAGTGCTCCATCACATGGTAAAAGCCGGAGTTAGTCATTGCCTGTGATACACAATGACAAAGGATTTTATTCCAGAGTCTTTCTGGTACCAAAAAAGGAGCACTCATGAAGACCCGTCATTTCAACATACCTTT
Organism: Protopterus annectens; assembly: GCF_019279795.1. NCBI lineage: Eukaryota > Metazoa > Chordata > Ceratodontiformes > Protopteridae > Protopterus > Protopterus annectens. The sequence continues at coordinate 69,694,617 of NC_056728.1, forward strand.
GTAAAAGTTTTGAAATTCAAAACATTCACATTTTAGTCAGTCCTAGTGTTGCTTCCAGACCACAGTTTCATGGTATCTCCAGAGCTCAAGGATGCTTTTCTTATTCCTATTTCTTCCAATTTCAGGAAATTTTAAGATATGATATGTCTGTCTTTCATTATCAGTTTTCTGCATTGCCCTTTGGGCTATGTATTGCACCTCGAGTGTTTACAAAGTGTCTGGCCCCAGTAGTTGCTTGTTGCAGAACCCGAAGCATCCATATATTTCTTTATTTTAAATGATTTGCTGATTTGTGCAAATTCTATGCCCTAGTGCTAGTAGTCCTTAGACAAGGTCACATCCCTCATTTACCTGGACTTTAAATTGAACCTTCAAAAGTCATTCCTCACATCTTCTCAATGAATTGTTTCCTGTAGTGTTGGATACACAGTAAAAAGTTTGGCCTTCCTGCCAGAAGACAAATCTTCAACTTATCAGGCTATTTTCTGGGATTTCTTCCTTCTAGACATGGCCTCAGCAAGAGAGTACCTCAAAATTTTAGGCCTCGTGGCATCAGTGGTTCACTGTGAAGTATGCTTGGTATAAAAATACCTCTACAAACAGTAAAAATCCTAAACCTTCCGGACTTTTTTGCATATTTGGAAGCTATACCAATGTCCTCTGATTATTTACTTGATACTTGAATTGTTGGACTATGGACCTTCATCACTTGGCTTTCCAGATACTGGTATCGGGAACTGCAGTAATGGAGGGATCAGCTGTCTCTAAATCTAGGGCTCCCTCTCTGTCTTCTGATCCCAGTCCATTTTGTCTAGATGGACTTCTCAGATTTAGTATGGGGAGCACTGTCCATGAGTTAGAGTACAAGGGTTGCTTGGGTCATCAGGGCATGCCAAAGCACATAAAATGTAAAGAAGTTGGCAGTGATTCATGCCTTAAAAGTTCTTTACCACTTATGGACTACAGTCCTCTTCTAGTGATCACATTGATCATTGATGTTTTACCTGAAAAAGCAAGGAAGTACAAGATCAACACCGTCTTCGCCAGTTAGCAATGATGGCCTGAGAGCTGGGTTCTACAGCATTCTGACTCTTCAGGCCTCATGCATTCCATCATAGCAGAACACAGTGGCAGACATGCGAAGCAGATCCTGGACATTGCCTGATGAGTGGAAGCTTTAAGTAGAGGTCTTAACAGGACTTGATTTAGATGTGGGTAACACCTGAGGTAGATTGGTTTGTTTCATTTCAAAACAGAAAACTTCTGTTCAAGACATCCTTGCATTGAAGAAGGCTTTAGTATTTTTGCCGAAACCGGTATGCTACTATAGTTATTCCACATTGTTGTGATAACTGAATAAATAATTAATTTTAAGTTGTCTATCTCGCCTTCATTCTTGCTGGATGGGTTCGGAGCCGATCCTCGGCTCCGACTCGGCCACTCTAAAAGCTCGAGAGCTAATTCCACCGGCTCGAGGCTCCCCTATATCCCACAGTGCTAGGCGGTAACTCCTCAGATCTCGTTTGCCGCTACAGCGATCGAGGTGCGTTCCTACCGGCTCAGGTTAGTTTTTGAAAAGAAACTAGTTTTTCTTAGCTTTTTTTCCCCTTTTTAAGTTACTTTTTCTAAATAGTTACATTGTGAGTAGTTCCATCCCATTCCCTGTAAATTTCCCTCCTTTTCCAAAAACTCACTAGAAAATTTCCCTGGGGCCTTAGGCCCAGTCCCTCCCTTCCTAGTAGTGAGTGACTGTGTTTTATAGGGATTTTATTTTCTAATTACTTCTAACTTAATTTAATTTAGTTTATATTATTTCTAAGTGTAATCTGTGTGTGTGTGTGTGTGTGTGTGTGTGTGTGGTTACACTTCTATTCTTAGACATGTCTAAGGAATCAAAGGCTTCAGGCTTTAAGAAGTGTGACTCGTGCTGTCAGAAGATGTCTCTGACAGACAGTCACACTTCTTGTGTGTACTGCCTGGGACCTTTGCACCTGCAGGACTCATGTGCTGTTTGCCATGGCTTCAGCCCTAGAGTCCTGTAGGAGCGAAAAAATAAACTTATTTTAAGGGGCTTATTGAAGCCTGAGGGTCCCTCGACTCAGTCCTCGGGAAACCCTCTAAGCCTTCCAGACCTTCGGCTCCAGTCTCTGAGCCGTCTTCTGGGAGTCTTAAGGCTATTCGAACATCGGCTGTGGCCGGAGCTGATGAATCTCGAACACATGCCCCTACTGTTTCCTCGGCTCCGGCCGGAGCCGAGGAAGTCATGACTGAGTCGGCTCTGATCAAGTTGTCGGAACCGACATCTAGGAAAAGGTCCCGATCTCCATCTGTCGGCTCCGTTCATTCGGCGCCAGCATCACCTTTGCTGTCTGAACGGAGCCATAGATCCCACTCCTCCGGGTCTTCCAGGTTATCGGACCATGACCTTCAGAGAGTAGTGAGTCGACTTCTCAAGTCCGAGGCACTAGCCCAAATGCTTCAAAGTCCGACTCAGCAGTCGAGAACTATTCCCATTACTCAAAATGTTCCTCCTCTGACTCTTGAGTTCGAGGCCGGGGCAGCTCGGACCCGAGACTGTGGTGGCGTCGGAACCGATACCCTTGTCTTCGGTTCCGTCGTCTGCTCCGATGTCTTCCTTGGAGGAATCTCAGCGCTGGACTTCCCTCGTCAGCTCAGAGGGGGCGAGTGGCATCGGGCCCTTGTCCGACCCCGCTCTCCCTCTCGGTGCTTCGGCGCTGGTTAGCTCGACTCCGACATCGGCCTCGGAGCCATCACTGTCGGTGCCGGGGGAGGTTTTCAGTTTTTTGGAGCGGAGACCTCCGGCTCTGCCTGACGGGGGTGCCTTCGAGGTCATGAGGAGCGTGTTGGAACCAGGTTCAACTCCACAGTCGGCTCCTTCTGCCCCTCCCTCCATGGTGCCTCTGGTGATTTCTACTCACTCTCTCATCCCCGACCGTAGAGAGCCAGCTCCTCAAGTTTCCCCAGTGGGGATCTCCTCCTCTTCCGAGGCCTCTCCTGACCCGGTAGGAGAGCCCCCTAGGAAGAGGCAGTGCAAGAGGAAGCACATTGACTCCCCTGAGTCTGTCACCTCTGACACTGATTTAGAGGATTCTGAAGATTCCCCTCGTTCCCCCTCTGAAGATGTCTCCTTTGCAGACATCCTTGAAATCTTAAAACAGAGGGGGAATTGGCCATCCCTCAACCCTTCAGAGGATGAATCAGTGTATCTTGAGGCGTTTGGCTCTCACCCTTCCACCTCCTGGGTGTCCCCTCCCTTTGACCCCCTTATGCAAGTGGTGGCAAAGAAGGCTTGGGCGGCTCCTGGTTCAGTGAAACCCACCCCCAGGAGACCATCAAAATTCATCACTGCCCCCAAGGACAAAGAATTTTTAACCAAAGGCATCTCTGTTGATGCTATGGTGGTGGCTGCGGCCACCAAGAAGGAGTTAGCTGATCCTTCGGTGCCTGTTCATCCTCCTAACAAGGAGTCTAGGTCGATGGACAGGTACGGGAAGCAGATGTTCTCGTCAGCGACCTTTACTATGGGATCGCTGAATTACCTGTGTCATTTCACTCGTCTTCAGAGGGATTTACTCAAGGAAGCGAGTGAAATGTTAAAGGACCCAACAGCTGCGGGTTTTCAGGATAGAATGAATTCTCAGCTGGCAACCCTTAATTCTATAACTAACTCCTCCATGCGCCTCCTTTCATATGCGGTGGATGGAGCAAGTAGAGCGGCAGGTACAGGTGTAGCCTTGCATAGGCACGCCTGGATGCGGCTATGTAACTTTGCGGACCCTCAAGGCGTCCTTCACTAATTCCCCCTTTGATGGATTATCCCTCTTTGGTCCTCAAGTGAAGGAAACCCTGACTAGGTGCGAGACTGATGGCAAAACTCTCTCTGCCGTCGGAGTCCGTTTTTCTACTCCTTCTAGGCCTTACCCCAAAGGCCAGAAGGGGGGAAAGATGTGGTTCCGCAAACAATCTCAAGGAGATTTGCCTGAAGCACAGAGTCGTTTCCCCTCTAGAGGCAGAGGGGGGAACAATAATGGTAGACGCCGTCCTAGAGGCAGAGGGGGCCCGCAGAATCAGGGCAGTCGAGAATCCTTTTCCGACAAGCCTTTTCAGCATCCCTGAGATGTTGCCCGGCTGTCCACCTTCGGAGGCAGTCGGGGGAAGATTATCGCTGTACCCAGAAGCCTGGCTATCCCTAACTCAAGACAAGTGGGTACAGTCTGTCATTTCCGAAGGCTACAGAATCCCTTTCCTTTTCATTCCGAAGCAATCCAAAACATCCCTTCCAGACGTTCCACCCAGTCAAAGGGAGCAAGCAGCATTAGAAATTTCAAAGCTGCTCGCAAAAAGAGCCATTCAAACCAGTTCCAGCAGACCAAACAGGATCCGGAATCTACTCCAAATTCTTTTTGGTTCCAAAGAAAACAGGGGACTGGAGACCCATTCTGGATCTCAGCAACTTGAACAAGTTTGTCAAGAAAACAAAGTTCCGGATGGTCACGTTGCAGTCCATTCTACCCCTTTTGGGGTGGGACAACTGGATGTGCTCGATAGATCTCCAGGACATGTACTATCACATCAGAATGAGTCGACGCTCCAGGAGGTTTCTCCGCTTCAGGCTGGGAACCAGTCATTTCCAATTCAGAGCTCTGCCCTTAGGTCTCACTACAGCCCCCCGAGTGTTTACCAAATGCATGGCAGTGGTAGCCTCTCATCTGAAACGACAAGGATTCCAGGTGTTTCCTTATTTAGACTGGCTCCTTACAGCCCCCACCAATCATCTTTTACTTCTCGCCAGAGACTACACCTTTCACACATGTCAGGCACTAGGCATTTCAATAAATTACGAAAAGTCTGTCTTGTCGCCTTGTCGTGTTATTACTTTTATAGGTGCAAATCTAGACACAGTCAACATGTCAGCCAGACTCACAGAGCAGAGAATAGCAGACATACACAGACAGGTCCCTCTTGTCTTGCAGAGCAACAAAGTCAAAGCCAGATTGATCCTGAAAGTCTTGGGGATTATGGCGGCGGCCATCCCTCTTCTACCATTAGCTCGCTTCCATATGAGAATTTTGCAATGGATGCTCTTCACACAATGGTCTTTCCAACGACTTCCAATGTCCCATGCTATTCGGATAACTCAATCGTGCAAGAATCATCTCTCTTGGTGGATCACATCTCCCCAGCTCCTCCTAGGAGACCTTTCGTCCCTCCCCCTCTGGTTGCTACAGTGACAACGGACGCCTCCCTGATCGGGTGGGGGGGCATTACCAGGGCAGGACAGTCCAGGGCATGTGGCAACCGTTCGAGTGCCACATGCACATAAATGTCCTAGAGATGAGAGCAGTGCTTCTAGCATTGCAAGCCTTACAAGACTCTCTTCCCAAGGGAACTATAGCAATTCAGACAGACAACATGTCTGTAGTATGGTACATCAACAAACAAGGTGGAACCAGATCTTACCCACTATGTCGAGAGGCACTCAGACTGTGGCAATGGGCGATTTCATCTCAGCGGTTTCTGTTAGCAACGCACATTCCCGGGAAGTCCAATGTGATTGCAGACATATTGAGCAGAGCTATTCTCATGTCTCACGAGTGGTCTCTGAAGAATTCAGTGTTGGAGAAAGTTTTTCGAAAGTGGGGCCGGCCTTGCTGCGACCTTTTTGCTACTCCCCAAAACAGCAAGTGCAACGATTTTTTCACCCTCTTTCCCCGACCAGGCCACCCCAGCAGAGACGCTCTAGTACACGATTGACCCCGGGGACTTCTGTATGCTTTTCCTCCCTTCCCACTGATATCTCAGGTAATACAGAAAGCCATTGCTCAGAAAGCTTCCATGATCCTTATTGCCCCTTACTGGCCTCGACAGGTTTGGTTCCCGTTCCTCCACCGTTATCTGTTGGAGCAACCTTGGCATCTGGACCCAGTTCCAGACCTCTTGACCCATCAGTCGGGTCAGTTGCACCACTCCCTTCCTTCTCTGAACCTCACAGCGTGGTTCCTCCAATTCCAACTTTAGCCAGGCTTCCTCTGATATCTCACTCAGTTAGAGATATCTTGATAGCCTCTCATAAATCTTCCACTCTGAAGATTTATCTTAACAAGTGGAAACGTTTTTCCTTTTGGGCGCAGTCAAAGAATATAGATCCTTTCACTGCTTCCATTCAATCAGTTCTAGACTTTCTAGCCGAACTTTTCCACTCAGGTTCGTCTCCGTCTACCATTAGAGTTCAATTGGCAGCAATTTCGAACTTTCATGTTGGAGTCTCAGAGTCCTCCATTATGTCTCACAAACTCTGCAAAGCCTTTTTAAAGGGAGTTTTTCTCCTCAAACCACCCATCAGAGATCCTCCTCCCCAATGGGATCTCAACTTGGTTCTGACGTCCTTAATTCTTTCCCCCTCTGAACCTGCGGCTTCATGTTCCATAAAGTTACTTTCTTGGAAAACACTCTTTTTAGTAGCTATCACTTCAGCTAGAAGAGTCTCTGAACTCCATGCTCTGTGCAGTCGACCCCCTTATCTTGTGTTTCATAAGGATAGGGTGTCCTTACGTACTAACCCGTCCTTTTTGCCTAAGGTAGCTTCACTGACAAATTTGAATCAAACCATTGAGCTTCCTGTCTTTTTCCCTAATTATTCTAATAGGTCAGAACAAAAGTTACACTGTTTAGATATTCATCGCCAACTTAGGTACTATTTAGACAGGACCAAACAATTCAGGAAATCTGACCAACTGTTTCTTATGCAGAAGGTAGAATGGGCCTTCCAGTTTATAAAGTGTCTCTCTCTAGATGGCTTACTTCATTGATTACCCTAGTGTATGAGATAAGACATCAACAGTTGCCATCCAAACCCAGGGCTCATTCAACTAGAGCTTTAGCCACTTCTATAGCTTTCCAAGATAGGCTGCCTATTGATTCGATTTGTTCTGCAGCTACTTGGGCTTCTCCCCATACCTTCATTTCTCATTATAAGTTGGACTTGGCCTCCAGAGACCGAGCCAACTTTGGTTCCACTGTACTCAAGAGTCTGTTTTGATAGGCCACCCAGGACAAGGTGCTAGGGACGCGGCCCCATCCAGTAAGAATGAAGGCGAGATAGACAACTTAACATTTAGAAGTTATGTACCTACCATAACGTTCCATGTTAGTTGTCTTCTCGCCTTCTTTCTTGTGTCCAACCCTCCTTCCCCCTAGCCAGGACAGACCTTGAGGAGTTTTTCTTTGTTCCTTTTATGGAATTTCCTTGCTGGCCTTAGCTTTCAAACGAGATCTGAGGAGTTACCGCCTAGCATTGTGGGATATAGGGGAGCCTCGAGCCAGTGGAATTAGCTCTCGAGCTTTTAGAGTGGCCGAGTCGGAGCCGAGGATCGGCTCCGAACCCATCCAGCAAGAAAGAAGGTGAGAGGAAGACAACTAACATGGAACGTTATGGTAGGTACATAACTTCTAATTTTTCCTCATATGTTTGGTGCTGGCCATTTTTTCTGTTCAAGACATCCTTGCAGCCATGCTTAGACGATAGATGCTGTATCATTCCCTTGGTCTAGAATGTTCTTGTATGCATTTTCACCCTTTCCAATGATTATAAAGGTACTTCTAAAGATTCAAGGAGAATTACTAAAGATCATTTGTGGTAATCCTCCTTTGGCCCAGGCAAAGTTGATTTAACTTTTTAATGGAATTAACCAAGTGCAGTTACCACAAGCTTTCTCACAGACTGGATCTGGTCACTCAGCTTCAGGGAAGAATGGTACCTTCAGCTTTAGAGCATTTGTAACTAGCAGCCTCGATGATTTTATTTTGACATCTTTTAGGCACTTGTTCCACAAGGATATACAGCAAGTATTTAAAGGACCAATGTAAAACCACAGTAAAAAAAAAAAAGAGCCATTGATTGCCTTTAGTATTTAAAAAAAAAAAAAAAAAACACATCCAAAAAGACACAATAGGAACGCCAATGGATAAAAAGTCGCCAAATTTCTCTGCCTCGATGTGAAATCACACTCAAAGTAAAACATGCACCTTATAGCAACACACAATCAGTAATCCTTTCTAGCACCTCGGCTTAATAGCCTTTACAGAGTATACTTCTATTCATCATTCTTCACCTTGTATGTTGTATTTAACAAGCAACAATTCAATTAAATCTGATTAGTCCTATCTCTAATTAGAGAAAGCATTTCCAGTGGCATTCCCTATTTAACCCTATTGGTACTAGGGTATTAAACTTTAAAATCATAGCTGACTCCATTCTCCGTAATTTACCCTTTATATTTAAACCCTGGACTGACCTTACTTGTCCTAAAATTGTTGCTTCCAACCCTTTTGTCTCACCATTGTGCATTTCCTTAAAATGTAAAGTGACTGGGATTTCCTCCCTGTTATTTTCTAATATCTCTTAAATGTTCTTTCAGTCTGTCGCCAAAAGTTTTTACTTTCCCCTATGTATACTTTACCACAAGGACATCTAAGTCTGTACACTATTCCTGTACTCTCCCAGGAATATACACCCTTACTAATAATTTTTTTCCATTGATTTTATCAAAACTTTGTACAATGTACTTGCAGCAACAGCACTTTCCACAAGATGCTTCTAAAGCTGTGTTCATTGTAGGGAACTGAAATCTACCATGAACTATAAAATCTTTTATACTCCTCCCGTTGGTGTATGAAAACATAGGGAACCCATTTTCTTTTATACTAAGGTGTTTACTTCTTTCCAAGATGTTCCAGTGATATTTCACTAATTGGGTAAGTTTTTCAGAAAAAATAGTATATTTCGTTACAAAGATTAACTTTTGCCTTTCAGTATTTTTTGCCAATCTACCTGAATTCTTCCAAACCCTCTTGCCTTTAGTTACTTTTTCTTTACTTTCTTCCACTAGCTTTAAGTCATAACCCCTATCCACAAACATTTTAACTACTTTGTTTATTTCCCTATCACTCTCCTGCTTTTCACTGCACAACCTCTTGATTCTTAAAAATTCCCCATAGGGGATAGATTTAACCGTATGGGGGGTGACAACTATTATCATATAAGATATGGCTATTTTCCTCAAACTTTCTGTGTATACCTGTTTAAATTTTATTATTCGTAGAACCTTTTAATATTATATCCAAAAAATGAACTTTCATTCCCGTTTGGATTCCATCAAATCTGATATTATAATGATTATTTTGTATTTCTTGAAGA